>NC_058106.1:14631010-14931010 GCF_914725855.1 Thunnus albacares | reverse complement strand
AGCCACAGACAACGACATGTTAATAAGGATATATTTATTGACTAAATGATAAACAGTGAATAAATGAGATGTCAATGCAAACAGATAAATGAATAACCAACCATAATAAATGTTCAAAATGGCGTGTTAGAAGTTATGAATGAGTGATGGTGAAATGTTTACGATAGCGTAATTAACAGAGTGTTAACTACGGTTGAGGTAATTTAACTGATCAACTTCTCTAAAGAATTAACTAGAGAGTTCAATTTAAACGACACCAACTCTTAACCATGAGGTGGATGGAGGACAGGAGTAAAGTTGTTCAGCCTACTTTGCGTAGAATTGTCCTCAAATGACTCAGCAGGAGATCAGCTGTTGTCCGGGCATCAGCTCGGAAGATCAGTGGTTGGAGACAGCTGTTCTCCCACTTGTCTAAGAGAACAGACGTGATCTTCTCTGAGTTGATAAAATTTCAACTAAACATCTCACCATGGTCATCCACACTTAAACATGAATTGCATATGTATGATATGTTACTCAAAGGTTCAGAGGCACCTCTATGATGTAATCATAGTCACAATACCTGAGTTGGATCATTTGATTAGATTGAAATGAAATGTAATCTTCTTTGGCTATACATCCATTAACACAAAAAGTTAACAATCATCAGTACAGTTTACTTGAAACATACTATATTTATTTAACAAACTTTCTTATCTGTCTACTAGCTAACATAGGCTATGTTATATTCTTCGCTCATCAAAAGTAATCCCTCATATGTATCATATTCTTACTAAGTTAGATAGAGTATAATAACAATTTAATAGATCACAACAAAAAAAGATTTCACATAATATGTCTCGCTGAGGCCTTTTTTCAACATCCAACCTTACTGAAGTTGTCTATTGGATGGCACTGTGGTTCCATTACTATTGTAACAATTAAACCTAGATGTTTCTATTTCGGCTCTACTTTATCGTAGAGAGATCAGAGTTGGACCTGTTTGACAGGCATTATTTTATGAACAATAACATGTAGATTGCAAGATGGTTATATATTTAGGAAACATTGAATCAGACTTCTGGCTTTGGGGAATACAGAAATTCAGCTAGGCTTAACTAAATTTACGACAGGTCTGGACTATCTTCTATTTGGAGCAGTGGAGGCTGGTCCATAGAGGCAGAGGAGGTTGATCCTCCTCTATTTTTTGAGAGGCAAAAGGGAGATTAAAATATAAAAAAATATTTGGTTGAAATAAACCATTACAAATCTCAGTATTATTTATAAAGTATTTTTTCTCTCTTCTTTGGAAAAAATCCATTACTGAAATTGTGTTTAAAATGCTTCAACAGCGACACCTGTTTTTTTTTCTTTTTTTTTTCATGCTAATCTGTGATTGGCCATGACACATAAAATGACGCTCCAAGGGAGGCTGTCCTCCCTTACCAATCAACAACCAGAATGCAATATTGACATTGAGTTGTCAACATGATAGTTTCCAGATTTCATCTTCAATTCTCTCCACTGTAAGGCAGAGTAGCAGCAGTAGATAGCCCTTTGCGTTAGCCAATGCAACAGCTGGCTTGTTGTAGCAGCCTGAAGGACTCTATACATCCATGGAAGGACTGTTGTTAAGCTAACGGGAGAAATGATCTGGACTGGGCAGCGTAGCAGCAGCAGGACGCTGCCGGGGAGGCTGGAGAGAGAAGCAACCGGAGAAACAACCAGGAGAGTTAGCTCGTTTGTCATTGTTGCTAATGATATCAGACTGGTTAAGCAGCAGCCATAAAGTTCTGTTAACTAACAAACAAGATGACCAACAGCTACAAATGAACGTTATGACATGAATACTTTATCTCCATGATAGAAAGAAGACGTCAGATAACGTGAGTCAGATACAGCTTCTCTCTCTCTCTGTCTCTTTGGTTGCTAATTTCATCTCTGATGGTTAAATGTCTCTGTGTGGCTTTTTTTGTGTTTTTTATCTCCTTAATAAGAATGCAGCAGAGATCATATAATGTGTTGTGGGTAACGTTAGTTTGCTCGTTGAAGTTACAGTGAGCTGTCTGGACTCACTCATTCATTCGTTTTTAATTGAGTGGTTGTTCAGTCACTTGTTGATGTGTGATTAGTGAATGAGTGCAGGAGGTCTGGCTGCTTGCTTCTGACAGTTTCTTTAGTTCGTTTTTAAGCTGAGTCATATATTGAGTAATAAGCTTAAAGTAACTGGAATAACAAGTGTTAACAAGTGGTGTAATGGATTGTAGTTGATCCGTGATCCATACGGATCGCCCACCCCCATGGTTCGGCAGGCATATGAACTGCAGATTAATTGCAAAATTTAATGTCTCATTTAAGACAAAGTAAACAAACTGCTGTAAGTACAAGTCATGGGCAGACAGCATGTCGCTAACGTTAACAGGGATTTTGAAGAGCAACGATCAAACCAGCATTTAACGGGTCGATGTGACATTTGAGTTGTTTACCTGCTGTTTAATGTGCTGCAGCTGAGCAGCTATTTAGCATCTAGCTGCTAACTGAGGTTAGCGGTGAATGTTTGTTATCATCAAGTTTTGATGATGTGGACAGAGGCTGTTTCATTCACTGTTTAAAAGAGGAAGGTTTCATGCCTCATATTGCAATAACTGAGCATTGGATATTTTATATATTTTATTTTATTTTATTTAAACATTGGACATCTTAAATGTTGATGGGCAAAAGTTCCTTGCTGTTTCTGGCTGTAAGTGTGTTACAGAATAAATGGAAAACAAAGTTTTATTTGTCTCCCCTCTTTTTTTCCACTGATCCTAATAATGATCTGATCCCTGACTCAAATCCGTGATACGATCCGAACTGTGAGTTTTGTGTTCATGTTAACACCCCTTGTGTTAACATGTCAGCTTTGTAGACTTTTTTTTGTATATCGTACATGTAGATAAGAGTGTGTAAGTCATGTATTTTATACATGCATTAATACTTTCTGGTGTGAAACCTACACTTTAGATCTGTGAATGTTTTTAGTGTTCAATCTTTCTAGTATTCAGCACTGATCTGTTCCTGTATAAGATTATAAGTTTTGTGCTACTTTATATATTTCTGTATACTAAGAAAATATATAGGAAACATGTGTAAATCATGTGATATGTTGTCTGTTTCTGATGAGAACATAAATTTGTTGTCACAATAGAACAATACTATAAATTTGAACCTCACTTTGTTGGTAAAATGACACATTTGATCCACTCCATGGCTAAAATGAGCTCTTCTTTGTTTAGAGACAATATGTATATGCTAAATGTCTTTAAAGATGCAGCCTTTTCACCACTCAAGCAAATTGTTTTATTGGCATATAAAATTGCCCCCCACCCCTCCGATTTCATCAGGTGGGACAATGATATAGTTTGATGCGGTTTGTTGTAAGATTCCATGTTGGTTTTCCTCCTGTCCTCCCCAATTTTTTGAGTCACCAGCCGCCACTGATCTGGAGTCACATCAGGGTGAAAGCAACGGGAGGATGTGCTTTGGAATGTGGGTGTGTGTGTATGTATGAGATTAGAGGTGAAAAGAGCACATAAAATGTAGATAGAGTTGTCCAAACTCATCAAACAAATTGATGAGGTTTCACTATGATTAACAGATTCTTTGTATATGTCCAAGGAAAGGGTCCCTAAATCCGGTATCCTCTGAAACTTGGGTTGACAAGCATGCAGCAACTTCAGTGTCATAAATTCCACTTGGGATTGTCCCACACTGTTTATAGAGAGTTTGGGGTGAGGAGGTGGTTCTGTGAAGAGTCAAACTGACACTTTAATGTGGTGAAAGGGTCCTCAGTTTAACTGAGGGCACTTCCAGACGAAGTTGAATATACATCCATGCCTTTGAGGTTAGGGGTTATTGTTGATTGAGCCCACCCGGGCTCTTTGGAGATTGCAGGAGAGACAAAGATCAACTGGTTCTCCTACAAACATACGATGCAAATTATTTTCAATTATCAGATCATTAACCAAGAAGGATTTGTTAGCCAATGATCTGATATTAAAAAGAGCTAATTTCAGCTGTTGGGATTCTGTGACAGGCCACCGGCTGTTTAAGATCATAGGTATGTTTAATGAAGTGGCATGGGGACTGTCTCATCTCTGGTGGACACCTAAGTGGTGATGTCTGTGGTTATTGCTGTTTAATAGTTCATCAGTTTGACTGAGCTTCAGCCTGGCACTAATTGTCCCTAATTGGGACAGAGACATTCTCTGAATGCCTTGGGTGATGTGAAACAGAGGGTCAGATGAGGGGGGAAAGATACAGGCTGTCTCCCTGTGTGAACTGTCCTTCGCATTTATCCATACATTCTTGTTTTGTTGTGGCATCCCAAGGGCATGATGTAAGTTTACGCTAAGTAGTCTGGATCTGGTGATGTTTGGGTGAACCTCATCAGGTTTAACTCTAGAACTACCAAGGCAGTCATTTTGACCGTTTTTAAATTTTGCAATGTAATAATTTTATTGAAATAAAACCCATGTAACCATAGGACCCTGACTTTTCCTAAATGTGTGTATATTTTATTCTAACATTGTTATTTTATTAAAATTATAAAACACAAAAGAGTTCTGAGTATTTCTAACTTGAATGGCATAACAGTCATATTGACCATAGGCATGTATGACGGTGTATCATTACAGTGTTCCTTTTGCTGGCTCTTGAAAATGCACGTCACCATTGCCTAGCAACTATTTAGCTGTTGTTTTATGCTATTGCAAAGCTAAAACCTAGTTTTTCCTTCGTGCTGAACAGAAATAGAATATCAGAACGAAATGTCAGCAAGAAGGAGAATGACTGCCACAGAGGCTTTAGCCATGCCTCAGAGCCTTGATGAGGCTGAGTCTGATGGAGGAGCAGGTACGGATAGTGACGTCTCCCGGTATCTTGAAAGTTCATCTGACACTGGCTCTCAGAGTGATTCAGACAGTGATTCAGAGATAGTTCCCTTTTGTAAAAAAGGCCGACCGGACACTTCCAATTCTGCATCTGATGTCATTCCACCTGCTAATGTTCCAGGTACATTGGGCTTTTGTTGTTATTGTTGTTGTTGTTGTTGTTATTATTATTATTATTGTGAGTTTCTTAACTTATACACAAGCCAATATTAGCCCTGATAAGACTGATATTTCATGAAATAAAACAAACTAATTAGGCTATAATTTTTTTGGCAAGAGTGCAAAATCCTGAATAATCAGCTGTGCCTACTATGCCAGCCACAAGAGCACTCAGTCCGCCACTGGATGAAGAAGCCGTCCCACTAAATCCACCTTCAGCAGAGAGGCATGAAATTGAAAAAGATGGCACAGTGTGGACTGTTATACAACCCGATGAAAATAGAAGAAGGCGATAAAGTCAAAATGTCATGACAGAAGAGCAGGCCCCACAGCGCATGCCAAGCACAACATTGAAAATACCCTCAATGCTTTTCTGTGTTTGGTTGATGATGGTATATTGAAGCACATCAGGGACTGCACCGTAGCTGAGGCACAGAGTCAAGGAGGACAGCTCTTGGGATTTGACAATCGATGAGCTGAAGGCCTTCATCGCTCTAGTCTACATTCATGGTGCGCAAGGTGGAAAAAACACGGACTTGGCAAGCTTTTGGTCACTTTTCAAGGAGACCATGTCATGAAACAGATTCCAGGAAATCATGCAATTCCTGCATTTTGACAAAAAGGAGACCAGACGCACACACCTGCAAGAGAACAAGTTTGCCCTGGTGACCGAGGTTTGGGAGAGATTCATCCAGAACAGCATTGCTTGCTACAAGCCCGGTGCCAACATAACTGTCGATAATCAGCTTTTTCCAATAAAAGCAAAGTTGTAGCTTCATCCAGTAATCCATCCAGATAAATTCGGTATAAAGTTCTGGCTCGCTGGTGATATCAATACCAAATATAAGATGTTCTATATAAGATGAGACACGAAAGCCAGGACAGCAACAAGGAGACAGTGTGGTGCTGAAAATGGTTGAACCTTACCTGGGGGAGAGGAGGAGCATCACCACTGACAACTTTTTTACTTCCCTCGAACTGGCCAAGGCACTACAGGCCAAGAAAACCAGCCTGGTTGACACAGTAAATAAGAGCAGACAAGATCTCCCCCCATGAGTAAAGGAGCAAAGGGCACTGTTCACCACAGAGATGCTGAAAAATGAATGCAATATCAATGCAAAGCAAGGAAAACATCTGCATTCTCAGCGCTGTCCACACAACTGTTGCCATCACAAGTGGCCAAAAGGCTAAACCAGAGACAGTCACATATTACAATGGAACCAAGGTCGGATGTGCTATATCAAATGGCGAGGAAATACTCAGTGAAAGCACCCACACGTAGATAGCCAGTGGCTGTGTTTTATAATATCTTGGACCTGGCTGTGATAAATGCTTCCATCCTGTTCAAGAAATGCACCAATGAGAGGATGTCACGGAGGAACTTCATAAGGCGACTCGCAAATGAACTTCGCTCCGGCCACATGAAAGCAAAAGCCGAACAACTGGTGATGCGAGAACCAGGACCTAGGCATACGTGGCCCCCAAAACAACCCGATACCTTGTTCAAGTGAGCTCACTTAGAGGAAAATATTTTCACCATAATTTTGAAGCATGATGTCTTTAGCTCACTAGGACAAATATTGCTTTCTTAAGTTTAAGCTTAAGTTATTGTATCCTAAGATCCAAAGAAGAATTTTAAAAAAACAACAGAATATTGATCTAATTCGAATTTGTGTCTGTAATTAAAATAACAGGTTGTGTGGTTGGTGATTAACTAATACATTTTCACATTCATTAGAATTTAAATTTCGTGTCCTGATGTTTATTATTACCTATCGTAACATTACAGATCCATTTGTTCTTAGATTTGATATTGATTATTTTAATTATACGCAAATAATGTATGAACAGTCAGAATTACCGCTACGGCCATTCTAGTAGTTATAGAATTTCGGTTGGAGTGTCGGTTGTGTATGGATTGAGACTCCATACACAACGACTCCAACAAAGAATCAGCCCTGCCAGCACATGAAGTTTCAACCTGGTTCTGTCGGAACAGGGCGAGTTATCAGGAACTTTTAATGTAAGTGCCAGTTGAATTATTGGACTCAACTTACTACAGTAAGTTTTCTAAACCTTGATTTTGTGACACCTGTTACAAAGGACATGTAAATGCATAAAATAAACTTAAACTATTCAGGTGCAAAGCCTTTTTGTAGACTATTAAGTTGGAAAACAATCTACAGCCAATAATTGCTTTGAATGGCTCACAAATGATTCATAATATATCAACAAATCATTAATTAATTATCTAGCCTACTAATGATTTGTTCAGGAATATTTCATAATTAACTAATCATTTATAGAGGACTTACAACATATTTGTAATATGTTAACATAACATTAATTAATCACTTACAGTATATTATGTATATTAATGTTTTGTTCATGATTAGTTCATCATTAACTGATGTCTTATAAATGACTTACTACTGATCGTTATTATAAAGTCTTACCACCTTTTCTGTCAATGTACTTATTCCGATTTCTGTGTGGTTTAGACCAACCCATGTTTTGACATCTTCCTGTTTCGTAAGGATGATGGTGAATGTGATTGTGGCTGTATACACCACATACTAACAACCTTGGCAAGGAGAAAGCCACCATCATCATTATCCTGACCTTCGCAGGACTAAAATGAGATACAATAGCCTTGATTCTGAGCACACAGTCACTATCAAAGCCCATGATCTCTTTTGAGTGACATATCATTCATATGGGAGTGTCAATGTGCAGATTGTGGGTGATGCAAGCAGCCTGCAAGAAACGCTTCCAGTCTCTTGCTTTGGCTGAAGATGCACAAACAACATAGTGCACCGTTGTGTTTCACTGTTTGTGTCTATAGTGAGATGTCTCCCAAAAATTCAATTTGCAGCTCAAAGGCATGTATTGTGCGTGCCTTTGTGAAACCAATGAAAAAAATACCAGCCAGTTGAGTCAGTTTATCAGCTCAGCTTCAGGCATGTGATACAAAAGTTTAGAGTTATGCTGTTACAACATGATTTCCATCAACTACATCTTACTTTTCTGGGCACCAGAGGGTTTTAGAAGTTTTGATCATATCTTTCAGGATTAATTGTACATACTGTAAACAGTTTTGATTACCAAAAACATCTCACCACTACATAGGCTACATCATCATCTATTTGCTCACACTAGCGAATGAGTGCTGACTTTGGCATTAAAATAATATTTGGATCTCATTTTGAATATTACCTCAAGAATTCTCACTATTTTGCCTCGCTCTTAAGAATGTGTAACACATCTGCATCAATCACAATATAAATTTTGGTGGAAAATATCTTCATGTTCAGATTTATTGACCTACTTGGAGATGTTTTGTGTTATAACTGACATACATAAAACATGAGCAGGTACTGTGACACCAGTGTTTGGCTATTTATTGTGGAGTGCTACACATTAAAAGGAGAATGCCATTTTTGGCCATCTGTCTGCAGTGGATTATAACATTAGCTGTTGTAATCAGAAATCCCATCAAGCCACTTTCAACAATATGTGCGTTTACTGGGTCATACAGTACCAACATCAATGCTTGGGGCAGAAACCTGAATAATTCAGAGGCCCCAGAGCTTGAAAGATGCACTAGGGCATGTGGGATTACACACTCTTATTGCTTAAAGACACCTAAACATTTCAACTGGTCAACCTGCCAACAATGGACAGTATTCATTCATTCAGGCATCTGTCTTCTTTTCAGAACAGACAGTTAGTTGGCATTTGTTCTCTCCTAATCAAAGTACATGTATGTTCTTTTACATTTTCCAATTTTGCCAATGTTTTGGTATAGTAGAACATTTTCAGCTTTTCACTTGTTATTGTTGCAGGTTTGTTTCTTCTGGTTCACATCAACCTCCCTCTAATCAATCAGCAGGGTTTCATTGATTTCACTGGAATGCCATCAAAGATAAGGTCACTCTTCCTTGAGTGCTGTTTTTGAGTAGTCCACCTTGAGTGGAACATGAGTTTTTCACAGACAACACTTTAATTTTGTGAATCTGAGGCATATGGTGCCTGACCTTTGATAATATCAGGGATTGAGGCCAGGAGGTAAGAACAGAAAAGTTACATGCAATTAGTGTAATGATGGCTTGCATAGCCCATGACAGATTAGCAAACAGAGTTGGTTTCCAATTAATTATCCAGTTCTTCATATCACAGAAAATATTAAAGAAAATATAAAGTTGTCATTTGTGTAGAACAACTTTCCACTTTGGTGTGCAGAAAAGCACAGATGTTCTTGTGCTTTCCTAGGTTTAATTAAGGTACCCACATTGTTTGAGCCATGAGTGATTGTGCAGCACTTTGGGAATGCAAAATCCAATTTCTGACATTAGAGGCAGCAGATGAAACACACATAGTGTTTCTGCTGCAGCTTGATGGCTAATTCAGTGAATGGGGAGGACTGCAGACATCCATATCATCATTACTGTACAACAGCAGTGAATGACATTTTTGGTAACAACCACCAATTAATCCAACCCAGTACAGACTCTGCTTTTATCACCTAAAACACTGTACCTCATGTCACTTAGACTGTAAGGGTCTTCTACATGAAAAATGTTGTATCAAAATGAAAGTTGCAAACCAAAATACATAAAAGAGGTTTGTATGATTTTGGAGAGTTTGGGCATAACAAAGACAAAACAAAAAGTTCTGTGTCGACTGGCAGATCTGACTGACTTAAGCCCTGCATGAAAAAATACATACAAATGCATGCATGTGTGGCTCACAAGGAGTTTCAACATACTATGTTATAGAGCAAAACATTAAAGCAAAGTATTACCCCCCCCCCCCCCCCCCCCCCCCAATTTCAAAACTTATAGACATTGTGAGGATTTATTGTTATTTGTGGCAGTGGCAGAACCAAAGACTATTATGTGTGTGAAGTTCAGAGGTCAGAGATAGAGCTAATGACACAATCAGATCATGAGCATTGCTGACCATGGTGTTAAATGTTTTTCTCACATAAGAATGGCTGACAAAACACAGGAAACTATTAAATGTTATGGACATTGTTTTGGAATCGGATACAATGGGAATTTGAATGTACCTGTGGGCCGGGATGTGTGTATGTGCTGGAAGTATAGGCAAATCGCACTAACATTTAGCATTAGCAACTCGTGCCAGCGATTAGGCTAATATTACCATTAGCGATTAGCATAGGTAATTCACAGTTATTGGTGGGCTTGACTGGCCGCTGAAGAGCTGGGAAGCTCAGCTAGTTTCTTTTGGTGCCCATGTTAACTGATTGGACCATTCAGACCGGACACGCTGCAGCCTGGAGTTCTGCATCTGGCTCTCGATCTGCAGTGATAGTTTCAGCATCTGGTCTATTTTCTCTGTGCACTGTGAGTGCATCTGATGAGAAAACTGTAGGTTACTTAAATATATCCCCAGTTCTCTGAGTAGCATGAGTGAGTGTCTCACATTTTCACACATTTTCTCTGTCAGATCATTTATATATATATATATATGATAATCTATCATAAATGATATATATATCATTTATGATAGATTATCAGTGTGTTCTTTTTCATGGCATTCATTTCATGTCTAAAATTTGGGAATTCCTTTGGTGTGACCTCAATGTGAGACACTCATGCTACTCAGAGAACCAGGGTTATGCAAGTAACCTAAAGTTTTCTTGTGAGATTCACTGTTGCAAGTACTGTGCAAGGTTTTTTCATTGTCTTCATATAAGCCACATAATTATGTTATATACATTTTTATGTTATAAATTGATGAGGTTTTTTTTACTTACCCACGATAAAGATCAGCTCTACATGTGATTAGAAAAGAACAGAGGAGCAGAATCCCTTGTTGACCGATGTGGAGAAATGCATTACTTGTGTGAAAAGCGAACTTGCATGAAAATTGACGTTTTGTGGTGCTTCACAAAGCCTCCATATCTGGTCTAAACAAAGAGTAATGAGTGTTTTAGTGATAGCAGACATTTTGATTGAATAAAGTCCGTAAAATGTTACCGTGCCTTGTAGATGATGTTATTTATGTTCAGAGTGGTTAAAGTAAGAATATTGCTAGAATTTAAGCAGGTAGCCAGCTGAGTCAGACCTGTAAGCCTGTAGAAACATAGGCTGGAAAGTTACTGTATTTCCCAACCAGCAGATATAAGGGGTAACAGGGCTAGTTAGACTGGCTAGGTCATCCTGTAAATGGAGTTTAATGTGTAATTTGATGTTCTGAATTAGTTGACTGAGCAAGAGACATTTATGGAACTTAAAATATGTTTATCACTATATATGCTCAGTGTTATTTCTGTGTTGCGTAGAAGAAGAAGTTGCAGCCTAAACATGTAAATGTTGGTGGAATTGAGTATTAGATGGTTAAAATAAGCAAAGTCCATGAGTGTTTATTTGTAAAGCAGGACTCTAAGCTCAAGTATATACAGTGAAGTTCAGAGGTCAGAGATAGAGCTAGTGCCACAAAGAGATGATGAGCATTGCTGACCACTGTGTTAAATGTATTGCACAGGTAACCCCCCCATAAATAAATGTGTTGCACCAGCTTGGGCCCAGCACTTCATTCAAGACCTGTACACCTGGCGGTTTACTTTGGTATATGAACTATTTGTGAAGTATTTCTACTGTTAACCTCACAATTGTTGCAATAACAGATAAAATATCTGCTGCTGTGACAACTTTCCAGAGTTGTAAAATCCTGCCTGTGAATATCACAAACCGTTATGTAGTGTTTTGGCATCTGATAAGCCTTCATATTCATGGATCTGTTACTCAAACTGGAATTTTCTAGGTTCCTATTTCCATCTCACTTTGAAATGAGAACTACAGAGAAATGGAGCCACCGGTTTTTGACAGAAATAAATTCTGTCATTGTGTTTGGCTAATCTCAAAAATGTCCCTATTTTTTTTAATTTTATTTCTGCTTTACTATTGTCATAAAACTTGCAGCTGTTAAAACACCCCAAAACACAGATTTAAGCAACCTGGATCCAAAAATTTGTTTCATGAGTGAAATTTCACATAATTTGCAGGAAAGCTCAGCAGTTTAAATAAAGGAATAACCATTTTAATAATTACACTACAGGAAAGGATTATCAGCTTAGACACAACAGATGGCCCATTATTCAGTTTGATAAGTATCATGAATGAGACAAAGTAAGATGCTTTATTTTCATCTCAAAATTGCTGCCAGCCATGTGCCTGTATGTCACACACTTAATGTTGGGGTTTGGCCATAGCTGTGCAAATGTACAAAAAAATGAAAAGTCATATCACTAAAGACAGCAGCCGGTGTAATGGTGCATAAAGTGTTAGGAAGTTAAGTGTTAAGCATTGTATGATTGGTAAAGTGATTCCACTCTGAATAATGCAGCAGTAAATTACAGGTATAGGCAGTGTCAAAGTGAAGATCATCTACAAGGAGACACTGCCAAAAGAAAAATCAAGTTCTTCAATAAATCTTGGTTTTAAGTCACTCATTTCAGACTGTGTGCTGTTCAGATTTAACATGTTTTAATTTTTCACTCATAATTACTATAGTCTACCTGTTTTACTGTCAATCACTTTAAATGTTTTGAAATTTGTTGGTTAAGTCATTAGTAACTTAACACACACGTCTCTTTTTGACACACTGTAGTCATGTGTTTTTCTTCCCTGAGGGAAACAATTTATACCATCATAGTGTAAGTACACCAAGAATACTGCTATTTCCACTGGAGACTGTGGTTCAGGTCTCTATGCAAACCTATTGTAAGGTGTGATGATTAGGTAATTCGGTATCTGATGCAAACAAAAGATTAAACAATTTGTCATGCCTTTTAATACAGGATCTAACACACATCTTTTATTGCCATGACCTCAGTCTTAACATGTTGGTGGTGAAAGGAGAGAGAAAGGAGGTGCCAAATGTTGACTCATATAAAAATGAACAAGAAATTATGATCTCCTGATTAGGGGGAGATAATAATTTGATTTGATTTAAGTATGAGGTACTTTTTAGAAATTTCTAAGCAGGCTAGTTCTCTTGATATCCCAGTACTTTAATTTAAGCAAGCTAAATGTACTGTATTGCTTAAAACAGCTTATAGACCTTGTGCAAACCCTGATAATGATGGTAAGATCAATTCAACACGATTTGATCCACAGAATAATTGATTGGCATCACATGACTCGGATTATGCTGTTTTTCCTCTTATTGGAGCAAGAACCACAATCCCTCACAGAGATGAATCAACTCAGACACCCACTTCTGTTGTTTTGGAAAAGGCTGACCCAAAGCTACACAAGCCAACTTGCTCGCCCGCCCAGCGGGAGAGTTCATGGCTCCATCCCCAAGCTTCTCTCTAATCTCCCAGTAATACAGCTAGAGTCATGATAAAACAGCTCTGATGGAGGCAAATCCTGTTATCCGGGGGGGGGGGGGGGGGGGGGGGGGTAGTGTTGGTGGTGGTGGTGGAGGGAGTGGCAGCCTTTGTTACAGGTGGTGGAAGAGTTCAAGAAAAGATCCTGAGTGTGGATTTTAGGATTAAACACATCAACGCAGCATAAGAGGTAACACAAGTGCGTGTGTCCTTTAACACATAGAAAAAATAGACTGGCTTGCTGTTCTTCTTTCTCTCCCTCCTCCTCTCACACACACATAGATGCACGGAACCCTAAAAGCACAGTAGAACACACATTTTGAGGCCAAGGAGGTTGGCTCCTAATGGAAATGCATTTCAGCTACTGCCACACCTCATCTTCTATATTGCTTTTTTCATCGAAAAGAGGGGCTCTTTCACTAGAGGAATACAGCCTTTTGTAGGCTTTTGTTCCAACACTCTCATCTCTTAGAAGGACACATTAGCCCTTTATATTTTAGAGAAGCGCTGGCACATTATTTCTCCCGTATCCCATTTCATATTGGGCTCTCACATTCAGATCTAGTCAAAAGAGATATGGGGAAGGCTTTATGTGATCCTATCTTTTTTTGTGTAACTGCTAGATGGGAAACATATAACAAGGAACAGGCCATCAATTCCCTGTGTTTTTTTAATTCTTGAATCGTAATTATGTTGCAGTAGAATATCAAATCATAAATGATGGAGTCCATTAGGTATTTGTTAACCATCACCAGTTTGTCAAGTGCCATAGATGATAGATAGTAAAGAAGAGGACGGATAAGAAGGAAAAGGACTGTGTCATTCTGGCAAGCTGCCGAACCACAAAAAGCTACAGAGAATTGAGATGGAGACAATGCCAAAGGTTTCAATAACAAGAGAGAACTAAAGCATGCTAGAGGCTCTGTTAGGCTGTACTTAGGCACAGGGGTGCTTTGAGCTAACTGCTAACTTTTGCATGCTGATGTAAATGATGTTTAGCAGGTATAATGTTTACCATGTTCACCATCTTAGTTCAGTGTGTTACCATATTAAAATTATTGCTAATTAGCATTAAATACAAAGTACAGTTAAGGCAAGACTGTCCTCAAAGGAAAACGACACATTATGTCATAATGTCAGTTGCCCAGAAACATCCTATGTTTAAGTGAGATGCCATCTTAAGGCAGTAGTAATTATGACCCGAAGCAGTGGCGCAGTTCAGATGACAAATACAATCACATGCTAACCTTACTGCCGATAGGAGTGCCATAATAGAACACACTCCTGTGTCATTCTGGAGTGCACATGGTCAATCTATTTGGTCGTTTAATTTGTAGGACTTGTTGGCTAAGGCTGATGGAAATGTTGTTAGTTTTGCAGTTAATAAAGCAAAATATTGAACAAATTAAAATTTTGACCCAAAGATGGTACTAGAAGTCAGGGGATCACCATAGTTGTTACAATTCACCCTAAGATGGAATGTCCTTACAAATTTCATGGCAATTCATCCAATAGTTGACAAGACATTTCAATCTAAGCCAAAAATGTGAAGCTCATGGTGGCACTAGAAGAATCTCCAAAGCCTTTAGGATGCATTTGTTTGAGAACCATGAATGTCAGTAAGGAATTTGGTGGTAATCCATCTAGTATGTTGAGATATATCGCTGTATAAGTGAAAAGTTTGGCCTGCAGATCACCAAACTGGCCAGGATTTGTCCTCTGGGCAACAGGGATATTTGTACAAAATTTTATGCCAATCTACCCAATGGTTGTTGAGACATTTCACTAAACCAAAATTTACAGGATTGTTACAGGAAAAGTCAGGGAATCAAAACAGATGGCAGCATCATAGGGATAAAGCATGGAAAGAGTCAAAGTGATTCATTTGTTTTAAGGGACGAGGGATGCTGGGTGACAATGAATTGAATGTGTGTAAGAGAGAAAGAAAGAAAATAAATAAAGAAAGGAAGAAATAAACAAAAAATCAGGCAAGGAGAGACATAAGATTTCCAAAGCCAGCCTTATTGCACTGCCTCAGTTAGCTCCATTTCTGTAGCTGGAAGCTCTTTGATAGCCTATGATTTGAAGGCCAACTAATTAGCCTTTGGCCTGCGGAAAGAGATGATTGGACCGGTTTTGTTGTGGTGTGGTTATCTGTGATAGCTAGCAGTGAAACCCCCACTTATGGTGTCAAGAGGCTGTTTGGTTCTTTTATACAGCCTGACACCACTGATGAGCTATGACTGCTGTAGAGTTATGGTCACAAACGCAGAGCAAACATGATAATAATGTGCTTTGTCATTCAGTTAGTCCCACTGTCATATTTATGGTATACAGAGTATAGACTAAAATTATTCTCTGTAAATCTTTTAAACAGTATGAATTGGCATATTTTCTCACAACTACTGAAAGGAAATATACTCCAGTGTTGGCCTGTATTTTGAGAGAGATTTTGAGCATTAAACATGTTCAGATGAATCAGTGGAAAAAATGGTTTATCATTTTAATCCAGTTGTGCCACAAAAATGAAAAGCAGCTTACATCAAACATAACTGTTTGTTTCATTTGTGATTTTTTTTTTCTTTTTACAGTAATCCTAGATCAAAAATTGCTGCATGCTGTGTTTGTATGCATCCTGTTTGATGGAGTGAGCTTGAAATGAAAATGTGTCACCTGTTCCATAATCCTTGACAGGAGAGTATATTAAATGTTAATCCCTCACTATTAAAAATGGTGACAATAAGTGAAAGGGGGTTGGAGGAGGGAAAGAAGAGGAGGATAAAAGCTGATAATGCAAGAGAAGAAGGGGATGAAGTATCTCATGATATATAACTGAATTCTGAGGTAATAATGACCTGTGATGATTGAACTATTCCACTGTTTTCTTTTTTTTCCTACCTCAAGTTCATCCACACCATTTCGAGTATGAAGTTATTAGCTTTCTCTTTTGACTCTGCGTCCGCTGAGAATGTCTGAGATTAGTCTTGGATCGGTGCTCAATGTTGCTCCCTTCTGTGGCCAATTTGTATTCACTCGACAGCAGTCAGCAGAAACAATTAGAGCCATAAAAGCTGATAGCTTGGGGCTCTGCAGACCAACTCTACCATTACTGAGTTATTAGACAATGAGGGTTGGGAGAGGGGTTGCTTTAAATGAAAGCATGGGTTTGAGCAGAGGAGATAGAGATAGGGATTGAAAGCAATACTAGGAAAGGAGAGAAGAGGAACAGAGGAGAGGAGAGGCAAGCATAATAAAAATAAAAAAGGAAAATGAGACATGCGAGGAAAGGTGAAGAGAAATGAAAAGAAAAGAAAAAAGAAGAGAAGAGAATGGATGTGAAGTGGGGCTTGTCTAACAGTGGGATATAGTGGGAATTTGAGGCGGGCTGGGATGAGGATAACATGACAGATCAAGGGATGAACTAAGTGAGGCAGCACACAAGTGACTGCAGACAAAGAAGAACAGCTGTTGAACAACTTGCTTCACATGAAAACCCCAAAAGAAAAGGAGGAGGAGAGGAGGGAAAGAAAGTAGAGAAGAAATTTACCACAGACTGTGATGTTTACTTTGTTATATATTTATATCATTGAGGTAAATTAAATATGGACAGTGTAGAGGGTCTGTTTTTTCCCGTTCAGCATCACCACTCTGTTTTGTGCAAGCATTTATTTGCATAACAGGAGAATACAAACTCAGGGGTAAGAGGCTTGAATTTCTGAATCTAAGACTAGTCATTATTCACAGTCTACAGCATTAAAAATTATAAAGAAATCTATAAGTGTTACTGACACTAAATACCTAGTATGCTTCTGCAAATCTGTAAGCACAACAGTGTACATGACCAAATCAAATACATACAATACAGTCAATGCAATTAAATTCAATTCAGACTTTATTAAGGACACAACTCTTGGGGAGTCCAAAAATAAATAAATACACAATATCTAAAAAAGGAACAAATACACAAAAAATATTATAGGGCAGTCAAAATTAATAGTGAGATTAATACTGAGATTCCAGTCATATAAAGACATCCATAATTAGGCAGCGGCTTGAGATTAAGTAAATGGATACCATCCATCCATGCAAAATCACTACACACCCTACACAGGTCCCTACACACCCACACAGAAAAATTAAAACACCTGTGTGAGTGTGTACAGACTGAGCTTGATTGCCACCTCCTGTTAGTTTTATTGCACCTGTTTGGGTGGTACAATTTATACACTTATGACTCTTAAAAACTGCATCAGAACCCACTCTTCCATTCATTCATTCACTACTCCTTATATAATAGACTAGTAGTAGTAAATTGAAGTATCGGACACTAATCAATCAATCATTTTGTGTCATCACTCACAGGTACAGTGTTGCATGGCTGTAATTCTTGCATCTACAAAATCCGATTCATTGCATTTTCAGATTGTAAGCACAAAGAAGCATACATGCCATTGTCAGTATTATTTTTTGTTCCATTGTGGGAATTAATGAGGGCACTATAGTGCATAAATTTCATACTCAGAATTAGGACACTCAAATAAAACATCAAATAGTAAATCTAGTCCAATTTATATAAAATAGGTCATTTTGGACTGTTTTCATGTCATATTGGAGTTAAGCATTGTATAATTACTAATGAGTAATTACAACCCCTAGATAGTGTTCACATCAACCTCGAAATCGTAATTACTACTGGGAAACTGGGATTTTTTGAAAGCTCAAATATAGCTGACTTGGTTATATACTTGGCCTACTAATATAGAAGTGCCTGTAAACCAAGCAAACATGGATGCCATACATCAACCAGAATCCATTTAATGTAATTAAACCAAAATTTAATGGATATAATGTAATTTTGTTAATGCACAGTGTTTTAAACCCTCACATGACCAACTGGTTATCATACAATGTTCCTCAGTTGTCAGATGAACTGAATACTGGCAAGTCCTCAACATGGGAATGTTTCCAACCCTTCCCACCCATCTATCATAGAGTGAACAACAGCACCAACATCACAGTAAGATGTGGGTCCAAGAAGAGGTCTAATCAGCCATCATAATTGAAAACACCTGAGAGTGTGTGCTGTGCCTCTGAAGTGTTTGGTATCATCCGTGCGCTTCTAAAGAATTCACTTCAGGAGTAACTTCTTTGAGTGATTAAGTGTTGTAACCTCCTTTTTAATATATGGGTTTTCCCCAATCCTATCTAATCCACATAATCAGTTTGTGATTCACTAAAAAACAATTATTAACAGAATAAACAACAAAGAACAAAAGAGCTCATAAATGCAAGGTATGATGCCAATATTGCTAAAGCCATCCATTTGTTTGTTTCCTTACTTGTAAGCACAATTTGTCATGCCTGAACTAAAAAAAATCAATCAAAACAAAGTATCTCTGTTGATGCCAGTGTGAGTTTTTCAGATAAACAATTAGCCATGACACATTTAGCAATTAAACTAATAGGTGGTGCTTGGATGATTTGCTCAAATTTAGTGAGATGGCGGCAGGGCGCGAGTGGCTGACAGTGGTGTCAATTTTCATTTTTACTTTGAAACGTAGGTAATGCATGGTTTAAGGATGCCATTTCCTTTCAGCCCCTTCTTATGCACACTCTCGTTTTGCTTTTATAGTATATGCACACAACAGCAGAGATGATCAGGTTCAGGCTCCTTCGTCTGTAAATGGAGTGCTGCCATAACAGTCATTACCCTGTTCACTCTTCCATGTGACACTTCACAGCCTTAATTACAATCCATTGCCTGTTTGTTGGAGAAATCCAGACCTCCCAATCCAGTTAAGTATAAGGGGAACAAATTGTGATTACTTGATAATAGACACTGTTAAGTCTGCTCCATTAACCATGCACCATTAGCATAAACAGGAGTTTGGTTGACCATAAATCACAATGGTTGCACTGAGCTGCTGATTGTAATGGAGAGCATCTTTTGTGCTCCACATGTACTGCTTTCACCTCAGCAGTCAAATGAAAATGAAAAGTAGTGTAATGTGGATTGTCATAAAGAACTTTTCTATGAGTAGTTACTTTTCAGTAGTGTCGCGTGATCCAGTACATACAGAATGTAGAGTTATTACAAACCAAAACATCTTATGAAACTTTATTTGTTTTTCTTGCAGATCACCAACATAAATGAAGCGACGCCTGCAAGCTAGTTCAAGCATCCCAACGCGAGCTGCCACTCCACTCACATGCAATACTCCCCTCACTGTAACATATATCCAATGCACTCTTATAATCATGGTGGCTGGTGCCTAGGCCTACACATCGCAGTTTCACTAGATAGCATGTTCCCTCATAGTCTGAGATGCTTAGCAGGGGAATGGCCACATGGCGGCTGGTGCCTAGGCCCACACATAGCACTTTCACTCAATAGCATATTTCCCTCATAGTCTTAGGTGCTTAGCAAGGGCATTCGCCACATGGCGGCTGGTGCCTAGACTCATACATAGCAGTTTCATCAGCTATAGCATGCTCCTCTCATAGTCTGAGATGCTTAGCAGGGTAAAAGCCACACAGCAGCCGGTGCCAAGGCCCACACATAGCAGTTCCACTCAATAGCATGTTCCCTAATAGTCTGAGGCACTTAGCAAGGGAGTGGCCACAAGGTGGCTGGTGCCTAGGCCCACACATAGCAGTTTCAGTAGATATAGTATGTTCCCCTCATGGTCTGAGGTGCCGAACAGGGGAATGGCCACACGGTAGCTCGTGCCTAGGCCCACACTTATGAGATTCTTCATAATAGCTGGCACTGGGCTCTGAATGTAATGTGGTTTTGGGGGCAAGTTGAATGCAAGTTGGTTTCGGGGGTAAGTTGTATCATTGCTCCCCACTCCCTGCTGTGTGAGATCAATGTTTCTTTGTGGAAAGCAACGAGGCCAGAGCCTAGACACCAAACACTAATGCTGTACAAATTCTACATCTAAATAATAATCTACTCCATGTGAATTGGCTGACTGAACCTCAGATTCTTTCTTAACTAACGGATTCACTAAATGCAATAGTCAGCTACTTTATACATTCACAACTGAAAGCAGATGAAGCACCACATCTCGATCTAATCAATATCACAATGAGAAAAGGTTTTCCATTGCCACACTTTGTACGTCAGTATTTATGAGAACATCATCAGCATAAAAGCATGAAATGTAAATAGTGACAGTTTCCTGAGAATCACTAAAATGCTCTTTTATCTTAATCGTCATTGCACAAGACATGGAAAAAATCAAATATGTGAAATACCCCAAGCAAAAATGCCAATTTTAAAAGTATCTATGTCACTCAAGGACTGTGGATTAATACTAGCTGCTTTGACATCCTCACTCTGACCATGTTTTTTAGACAAATAATGTAACAAAAAGGATGGAAATTCTAAATTGACAGTGATATAACAAACATATAACAGTATAAAAAGAAGAGAGAAAAAGTTAAGGCCTGTAAAGCATTCACCGTGTTTCAAGTTCTATCTAATAAAGGCAAAATGCCATGCACAAATAAAGAGGGTAGCTTTGTATAATCTAGTAGCAAAACAAAAAGATTTTGTCTCAAATCTGGGAAGCATATCTATGCCTCTCACAATTCCTTTTTACCCTCCTCCACTTGTGTTTAGTTGTCCATGCAGCTCTTTGCCTCACCTTGCCCTCTGGGACAATCCTGAGGAAAGCTTAGAGTAGCTTATTTTAACAATGTTTGGCTTCACCTTTTATTTTCAGTCCCCCTTGTGCTCTGTATGCAAGCTGAGTAAAAATAACACTCCTGGAAATGTTAATACAGGCAAATGCAATATCGTATAGTTAGGTGTTAGTAAGGTTATAGAGGTTCAAACTAAACTCAGCATATGAATTCAAGATTGACAGTTAATGTTGTAAACAAGTAAATATGTAAGTCTCTCCCTTTTATTTAATATTATTTATTATTCTTATTTATTTGTGGAGGCAGGAACAGTGATGCATTTGAAATAAATATACATAGAACTGGGTATTTTCCATTGTTCATTGCACTAAACACGTAGGCTCATATATTTAGCAAAATCTTCAGCACTAATGTGTTTAGGATCCTAGTTCTATCCATCAGTTTTGAGGATGTTAATATCTGGTAAAATCTGTCTCCTGTTCTCAGCCCTCCAGTTCACCTGGGCCTCGGTACATCTGCCTTTTAATTGCCTGTGTTTCAATCCCTGCAGTGAAATTCAACACCTCATTAAAGCCTTCGGTAAAACCTGAATCATTCAGCGAAGAACAGGCAATTAAAGTGGTGTTGGCGTGGAGTTCCTGTTGGCTGAGTTATTGATTGGTTGACTGTGGTTGGATACTTCTGTCTCATATCCTATATCTCAAATCAGTCTTCTTTTTTGGAGGGGTATTAACATGCAATGTCTCTCCAAACTGTCATTTTTGGAACCAAAGGGTCATCTGTTCAGTTCATGTGGTTGTGACACATTGTGGGTTATTTTTCAGAATTCTGGTACAGCCATTAATATTTATTTAAACAAGAAGACTAAACACCCCATTGAGAGGAAAATTACTGAAATTAAATTCTAAACAAAGAACACAGTGGACACTGTGAATTATGATTACACAGAGTAATTCAGAGAGAAAAGCCTTTTCAGAATGCGTTCTAAATACACATTACAGAATTAACTATTTTACCTAACATTTCTTCAGCAAGGTGAAGGTTAATAGAAATTGATCCAAGTATGCTTCACAGCAGTCTGTTTCCCTCTAGCATTTGGTTTCAAATCACTTCCTTCTTCTACTGGGACTTTTTTCATCATCATGGAATCTGAAATAGTGACAGTCCTTTGGTTTTGGTATTTTCATTACATAGCTGCAACAAAAACAGTATATGTTTGAGAATGAAAAACAAGAGCCACATATTGAAACAGTGAGAGTATTTTTCTATGTGGCTGGTTTGCTGTGCCTGTGAGTACGAGGCTCGCTCTTTAATTTGAGCTGCGCCCTGGCAAAGATGATTAATGGAATTCCTATGCACTCTGATCGGTTCTCACAGGTGATTTAAAGGTATAATAATCCTTTACGATATTTCTCTGTGGTTTCCAGGCCATTAAAATAACACCAAATGTGTCAGAGGAACACAAACAGTTCATTTAAAACAGATTACTGGCCTAGCGCAGGACGGGGACTCGGACACTGGGGAGCTATTGCTAAGATGTCACTTCTCTGGCTGTTTGCATGGAAGAAATATGGAAACATTTAGTGTGGCTCATATCTCAAATTTCCTGGATAATCCACACACTTACAGATGAAGCATTGCCCATCTAGTAGTTGACTGATCTTCAAAAGCTATATGCTCTGGCATGTTTGTGTGTGCTTACTTTACCTTGCAGGAAAAAATGCTTAGGTTTGAGTTTTTAAAACACATTATTCTCTGCAATCATTCACACTGTTTTCCATGATAAATTAATTTTTGCTGAATAAAAATATAGTGTTAGTATTCCCATTGTTATCAATGTTAACCCTATTCCTCAGGTTTCTTCTCTTTACAGGAAAACACTGAAACCATGTTCTGGCTGAACCTCATGTGCTGTCTTTGGAGACTGTCCTCCCAAGAAAATTCAGTCAAAATCAAGAAAGTACAGATATTTTGAGTTGGACTTTTTGAAGGACTATCTGATATATCTGATATATTACTTTGGTTGCCTTTTGGTCATATGGTTTTGCTCACTGATATGCTGGGTTGTATTAAGAGTATTGTGTTTTCTGGGTTTTGGTTTTTATGCTCTGTGTTTCCCTTGTCTGTTCGGTCACTCCTCCTGTGTTCATGTGCTCCTCCTCTCACCTGCCCTGCATTACCCCCGTTAGCCCTGCCCTGCTCTGTGTTTTCCCCACACCTGCCCTGTATCAGTCTCGTCAGCCCTGCCCTGCTCCCTTTGTTTCCCTCAGCCTATCAGCTCCCAGCCTGCCTTTGTGTCCAGTCACCTGTTCCCCATTTGCTCTATAGTTCAGTTTGTATTTTAGCCCTGCTTTTTTGTTCAGTCTCTGTTGCATCCTCTGTTTTGTTCTGGTCCGTCAGCTTTTGTTTTTGCTGTTCGCTTCAAATGAAGAGTTTTCTTCAGACTTGTTTCGCCTTCGGTCTCTGCATTTGGGTCCATTCCTGCTACTTTCATGACAGTCTGGCTTTTGAAAGCTCAAGTGCCTCTCTGTGACTGTACTGTATCTGTTTGCTGCATCTGATAGAATGTACATTGGGTAACAGTGCTTACATTCCAGCTAATGGCATTGTGCTTTTAAATCACCAGGATGACAGTGGTAATAAAAGTTGTGTGGGACTATCTTTGGAGGGCACTGCCCTCAGATATTAGCCTTTATTGGACATTCTTGGGTTGCATTAGTATTTTGTTTTTACTTTTTCTTCTTCAAGCCTTCCAGTGAAATAATTATGCTATTTTTTAATTATTTACAGTATTTTACTGTGTGGAGTATTGAACACTAATTAAAATACAGTCTTGATTTAATTTGCCTCTTCTTTTTTAGGACTGCTCATGCTTCTTACTGGTGTATGGATTGCATAAATCCACTTTTAATCTAACACACTGGATGTAATAACACTACAAAAGTATCACTACATTTCTGTCTTATTTTTAAAACTTGCAATCTTGTTGCATTTATTCTGAAATAGGGTAACTATTACTTAGATTTGCTGACTTCTATAGTAGTTTCCCAATACAGAAGATGTGTCACTGAAAGTAATACATTTACCTAGACATATCAAGTGTGACTAAAGAAGCCATGAAGCCATGGATCGTGAGGGGTCAAGTAAAGTATATAAAATATATACAATATATACAGTAAATTATACATATGCAATAAAATATGTAAATGATACAGTATGTATAAATTATTGTCATTATTGTCATGCCATGTAAATTATAATGTAGGGATCAAGCCTGTATCCCTCCAGGTTCCTGGTTTTGCATGTCATGTGGAGCTAAGGAGGAATATAGTATGTCTAATGGATCCCCATCCGATGTGTTCTAATTAAAGTACTTGCCACTGGTCACAATACTCAGAATAGTTCACAGTCATAATTCTTTCTCTATGCCTTATTTTTCCTGCTGGGAATTGTAGTGAAGCCTTGCACTGGATATCTTTGTGGGGGGTATACATCTGTAATTCTTGTTTGAGACTATGGAAGCTCTGCCAGGCCTGGTTTCTGTTTGATGTATAAAAGGAGGATGGAAAGGTCAAGTTTCTTCCCTGGAGAACTTGGGAGTGTCCTGCTGAGCCTCATTTAAGCCACACATGATGCTTTGCAGTAATGAGGCAACTTTGTCAGAGAAAAAATTTATTTAAACTGAACATAGCACTCCTGTTCAGGCACTCTATACGCTGTTCTTCTGGACTAGAGAAGCATAACCAGAGTAAATAACTTGGATCTAATGATAACAAGCAAAGGAATCCAGTTCAACATAATCAGTCTGCCTCAGTGGTTGGACATACTGTCACTTAATGACAGTCACAGCTTACTGATCTCACAAAGCTGGAATCTATAAAATATTTTTAATTACTATAATGTTCAGTGTTTCCCCTAGGTTGAGTAGTTTGGTCGGGGGGGGGGGGGGGGGGGGGTGATTAGTAGCCACACACTGTTGTCTGTACTGTACATTTACTGTCAGATTGACAACTTACTAAGTATACTAAGTAACGACAACTAACGTTAGAAGTAAAGTCAGGCTTTGCTGTCTGCTTCCCAACTCATTTTTAAAAAGAAAAGAGAGAGAGAGAGAGAGAGAGAAAGAGAGAGAGAGCAGCAGTGGTCAAGTGAGCTAGAGAGTGAATAAAGAGAGGGAGCGCTAACCTTTTCCTCTGCTCTGTTCACATTCACCGTCACTTTTCTGACGCTCGCTCTTTTGCTTAACCACTCACTCGCTTACATACTGCCCTATTCCTTAAAAGGAGTTAAGCTACCTGCACTTTCCCAGGCAACGACATAGAAGTTGACTGGCGTTTTGAAACAGCGCTGCTCAGAGGCTCCCAAACACTACTGATTTCCGAATGAATGAATTACTTTGGCGCTATTTTTGGCATTTAAAAAAATATTTTTTGGCCTGGTGGCGGTTCTCATTGTCTGTACTATTATAGGGGAAACACTGATGTTATTGTATCTATCTGTATGCTGAAGTGTTGTGAAACACTAAAGTGCATTTATGATAGTTGGAGATGAAAGTCACAGATTTAAGCTTTAACCACTTCCTCTGCACTCCAACATTCTACACAGTCAATAGAGATAACATATTTTTGGCATCAAGTTTAAACAACTCAGGTTCATATCTACTGATAATTGCTGAAATTTTAGCCAAGGAAACACCAGTACTAAAAACTAAAAGCACTAATAAATAAATAAATCATACTAAAATATCAATCAGAATGAATCAAATGAAGTGTTGAGAGATGTAGCATACTTTTTTAGAATGTTTAAATAAAAATAATTTTTTCTTATACCAAATGACTTAATTTACTTCTAAATATCATGAAATGATCCCTTTTACTCTGTTATAGGCAATTTCTCCATGCCCTCTGTCCATGGACATTATATCTTAGCAACTTATATCATAAAAGTGCAACCTCATGTCCTATATTGTTTATGTTGACTAATAATACTTTCAGCAAAACTGGAAGGTTTTAAATCACAATGCTGAGCAATCACAAAGAGCTGTAACTGTTTGTACTGCTTGCTTATATCTGCTGTATATTGCGGTTTAAGGTTTACTTATATATATATTTTGCATTGTGGTGTGTTAACTCTTTAACATTAATAATCAACCTTATTAGTAATGTATATTCCTAAAACTGAGTGGCATTTGCCTTAGGGTTGTCACCCAATATTGCTCTCTTAATACTAAATAAAAGCCACTAATATTTGAAACATAAAACAATAAAGTACTATCTCCCTCTGTCTGACCTTTGCTCTTTAGTACTATGTGGGAAAACTGCCAAAAGCAAAGCACTTGAAATCCCTCTGCAAAGCAGTGGTGTAGAGGGGAGAAGCCACAAGTAGTTTACTCTTGGCTGTCAGGAACTTAAAATGATAGACACAACACTCAAAGAGCAGGGGGAGACAAAGGGGCTCAGCAAAAACAAAGACACTCTGCTAAGCCATTCTCAGACTGGAAATCCTGCTTGTAAACACTCTCAAACACACACACACACAATTGAGGCTGACTGTCTCACTTTTAAATTCCGTCAATTCTGAATTGGTCAGAAGGGATAGATATCACCATTGCAGAGCCCTCACCACTGCTCCTCTTAAAGTAACACTATGTAGGGGCAGTTGTTGATGAGTAGCTTTTTGCTCTGGACCTCCAACCCAATCACTTCCTCTTCCACTGCCTTCCAGATAACCAACTTGTTTATAAAGACGAGAGGAACAAGAATGGCAAGTAGACAACACTGCACAGCTGTACAATGGTGACATACATGCACTGTAAAAGTTTTAAATAAGGACTATCACCATGGATGTATTATAAAAACTGGATTAAAAACTGGATACAGTACCAGACTCAGTAGATAGCACCTATACAGTCAAATGAGAATTGCTCACCTGGTGCATGAGCCAAGAAAAGTTTCTAGTGTCCAGGTTTGTTTCCGCTTTGTGTGGCCCACTGAATATGCACAGTAGTGCTTCTCCTGCTGGCCCCATCTGCAAGTTTCCACTTGGTCCTTAGACCTTACATTGGGATGACATCACAGATTTTAAAATCGCTTTTTTAGGCTTGAGGAAAGCTTTACAAATACAGTATATAACAAAACTACACCCCTGTGCAGTATCACTAAAATTTTTGATTTAAAATTGTATCATATTACAATAATTGTAGTATTTTTAGGGTGAGGCATAGGGCATTTGATCTTATTTATAATTAAAAACAAACAGGTTAGACAATCTTGAAAGTATGGGCCTCAAAGTACAACCTCAATGCAAGTACACCTGTGACCACTGAAACAAAAATGATCACACCTGTGATTTCCAATTAAGACTAATTGCCTGAATAAGGTTATAAAAGAACCTGTGAACACCAAAACTTTCTCAATTAGCTGGGTTATGTCTAACGCAACATGGCTCCATATGGTTACTTGCCTGAACAAGTAAGAAACAAGATTGTGAGATGGGAGAAGGTACAAGATCATCAGTAGGCTACTGAATAGCAGCCAAAACACAGTTGCAACAGTGATTAGGGGGTACAAGAAGATCCATACCACCAATAACAGAAGGTGCAGTGGCCGTCCTCGAAAAACGACGGCATACACAATTTGTTATTTACGCAACCTTGCATTGAAAAACAGATGGGTAAGTGCTTCTGAGTTGGCATAAGAATTATCACTATTGTGTGGAGGGTATTGTGTGGGAAATGGAGAGGGAACAAGGGAAATGGAAGATGAGAATTTTGAGGTTAGAGGTGGGAGAACCTTGGGGAAGAGAAAGAAAAATAAAGTTGATTCACTGAGTCATAGTGAAAGTGAACATGAAAAAGAAACCTATATGGTTGGAATGAAGATTCGGGATTTGAAAGAAGGTGTTGGATGTGGAGCTTGTCAGAAAAGCACAATGTGGCAAGATGGATTAAGAGTGAAGTGAGCAAAGTTAAACTGATTGACATAAAATGCTCCGGCTTGATAGTCTTCAAGTGTATGTCAAAAACATAGATGGAAATAGCCTTGAAAATCTTGGTGTTGGGTTCTGGGATGGATATGTACCCAGTGGCATGTTTTCTGCTCAGCAAGAAAGCTCCAATATAAGGTGTCGTTGATGGAGTCTCAGAGTGGATGCAAGGAGATTTAAAGAGTGTAAAGGAGTGACAGACAGCTATAGAATGAAGAGGTTTAATTAAGTTGTTAATGAAAAGTATGAAACAAAATCTGTTATGCTTCACTTTGATTTGGAGTACTTGCCTAGAGTGTTCTTGGACCACATGTCATACCCAGTAAGGCAGTTTGTTCCCAAACCTTTGTAGTGTAAGAATTGTTGGAAGTTTGGTCATAGTATGTTTGTATGAAGGAGTGATTTTGCCACATGTGGTAAATGTAGGGAGAATGATTGTGAAGGATACTTTGAGAAAGATCCAGAGTGTCCTCTTTGCAAAGGGAATCACTCAGCATGGGAGGCTAACTGTCCAAAGAGAGTAAGGGAGGGAGAAATAATCAGCGTTGCAAGTAGATCGAAGAGACTTAAGCATGAGGAAGTAGGTAAGAAATATTGTGATGTAAGACAAGAGGCTAAGGAGGACAAATCAGCCAGGAAATATGACACGTTTTGTTTTTGTAAACATTAGGTGAAGTTTTTGGCCTTTTTTGGCAATAGTAATTGACTGTACTGCTGGAGTAGAGTATGCCAACGGTTAGCCTTCATGCCAGACAGAGAGTCGGTCTTTTCTAAAGAGCTCCAGGAGGCTCACTCCTTCCTTCATGAAGTACCTGGCAACAAAAATGCTGAAAGCAGGGCCGCTGCTAACCTTTTGGAGGCCCTAAGCATAATTGGTCATGGATGCCCAGTTTTCTCTTCTTCATGTTGTCTCTTACTTGCCATTATGCCTCATTCAGGGGCAGAGCTAGACTCTCAGCACAGAGGGGGAGAATCATTCTCAAGGGGCCTTTCTAAAACAGTCATTTTAAAATGCGCAACTGTAAAATTGCTGATATATCCTATTCATAATCACAAATTGTTATTGAGCCATGCAAGCCTATGTCTCAGGAAACATACAGTGAAGCCACTTGAAGACAAGCTTGTTCTGAAGAACAAAAAAGAAAACAGGTTGCCAGCCGCATACAAATGTTTCAGCATTGAGGACAGCATGTGGTGCTCTACATACACTGACTGACGAACAGTTCAGCACCACCACCAATAGAAAGCGACAAGCCAGGTGCTCTATCTCCGTACCATGTGTTTCTAACACAGGAATAACATAAACGTAAAATAGACACAGCGGTCTACAACACTACAAGGCCTATTCAAATACAAAGTGGACAGTCTACAACACCACAGGCAGTGACACAGACAGGTGCTGAGATGCAGTAAGCATGGAGTTAAACAACACATTAATCTAACATTATGACAGATTTCTTCATAATCAACTTTTAAGTTAATAAAGTCTAATTATGGATGTTTCACTCACCAGTTGTTGTCCCTGCTTAGACTGCTGAAGTTTAGTGTAATGTTAGTCTATTTGTGTATTTCTTCATCCTCCATGGAACAAAATAATCTGAACAGTTTAACAAATTTTGTACATTTCACAGTCCCTTTTAAAACTTCATCCTCCTCTCCTTCATGGTGGCAAACCTGCCAACCACTTAGTCCTTATTGGTGTTTATATCCCGCTCAACACACAGCAAAGTGAGGTTGGATAGTTTGGCCTCATCCACACACGAACGCAAATAGCTCTTAATGAGCCTCAGAAGGCTGAAACTTTGTCTGGCAAGTTTCATTCACCATAAACATAAAAAGACACGAATATCTCATATTTTGGATAAAGTTTTCAGCGAAGTTAGTCATAAACTTTGAATCGCTGCTTCTGCAATCTTCACCCTAACCCACATTGTAGTGGGAGGGGGGATTACACCCATAGTGATAAGAACTACCATAGAGAATGAATAGAAGAAGCTGAGAGAGTTAAGTTCTCCTGTTCCTCCTGCACCCGTGGGGTCGAGCGCTACGTCCCCAGCAGGCCCCAACTGAGCGTGGGCCCCGGGGCAGCCACCGCCTCTGCCTCCACGGTTGCTCCACTTATGCCCTCATTCAAAAACAGCTTGATAAAGCAGGCTAATATGGCAAACTTCAGGCGAGAGGCAGGTAGTGGGCTACAAGCAAACCGAAGCAAACTCTGAAGCGAACAGACGAGGGCTTTGATGGTTGTACCATTTTGAGGAAGGGGTGGGGGGGCTCTTTTTATATATTAGGTAAAAACATCTAATTTGCCTGAATTGAGTGATAGGGTACATACAATGAAAAAAACAACGGTGGGCCTGTCCATAACTAATTTATATATTTTTTCAATTTGTGTTAAAATGTAATAATGTGACAATTATCATTATCAACCTTAATTTTTGGGGCGGCACTGGCTGAAAGAGTACATTTTTGGTCACGAACGGTGGAAATGCCAATATAAAAGATCATATTAAGATGGATAACATAAATGGTGGTTTCCCTGAGAGCTGAGAGCTCCAGAAAAGAGACTGTAACTAAGAAGAAAGACTGTAAAGCGTAAAGTACCTGGCAATCTTCATAAATCTTTCTTTAAAGGCTCTTTCTCGTTTTTTGTTATTAACGAGGTGCAATTGTGATTTAATGTTATGACATTTTAATCTTTGTAAACTCGCTCGTGAAATAACATAAACAGCTCATAGCATAGCATTGTGAAGATGTAAGTTAAATGTTATTTTTATGATATAGCCTATAAAGTTATTCATAGGCCAAAAAAAAAAAAAAAAGCTGGCAGAGAATGTGTCACAGTTGGCCATTTAGCCCGCAGCCTAAACTTGTACACACTGACAAATACCCTGGTGGACTTTGGGAGACAAAACATAATTTTTCATCTGTTGAGGCACTGTTCATGATGTTGAAAGATGCACTCGGTAAGTATGCTAAGTGCTGAAATAACTGTCCCCCATCCTGATGAAAACACCTATGGTTCGTGCATACGTACATACATGTGTGCGTGAATGAACGTGTGGTGAAAGGGTCCCGGTTGGGGGGTTTGAAAATATGGACACCCTAAGTGAGCAGAGTGGGAAATGGGTGGGAAAGGATTATTATTTTATTTAGTCAGTGGATATTTTAGTAGACAGCGGTACTACAAATGCATACATTTTGGATGCCAACCAACCACTAAAAAACAATAATAAGAATCAAAAGGACTCTTTACTCCCCTTCAAATAGCATTTCCCGTACTCTTTTTTCAAAGTGTTTCTTCAAACCATGGCAAAGCTACTAACCAGTGACTGTTAGGCATCTGTACACTGCAACTTGCCTTTGCGTATTGGTACCTGCTTTAGGCTATCTAGACTTCTTCCTATTTATATTCATACTGTTGCATGATCATAGGCTCTGGAATATTTTCAAATGTCTTTCTTTGGCAACAGACTTTGGCACAAACCCAGGACAGAGAGGAAAGGAAACATGTCTTCAAATTAGATTAAATTACTATTATGACAAAAACAACCCTGGTTATGCCATACTAAGAGGTAATTTGTGTAACTTATTTTTACATATGCCTCAGCCAAATTAAACTAATCCTGAAGTTTACTTTGCAGCAGCCACCCTGAAGTTAGCATTAGGATATTGAATCACAGCAACAATCAACGATAACTGAAAAGTGTAATCTCCACACAAAACTGCCACTTCAACATAGGGACCAATGCAGAGCAGAAGCCAATTATATTATATTAGAAATGATATTACTGGTGGAGTAAAGCAGACAGCATCTCTGAGTCAGCTGTTCGCTTCTTTCCGATGTTATTGTTGGACCAAGGGTAAATCTTCTCTGACTCCGCCATTTCTTTTTATGTTTTATGGTGGCTGACAAACTATGAAGTGACGCGCTACTGCCACCCACTGCTATGGTGTGTGTCTGTGGTGTCTTTGCTTTTGCCTCATAACGTTTTTGCTTGGGAATTAAAGTGGTCATACCCAACCACTTTAGAAAAAATAGACTGTAGAGGCCAAAAATGGAGGTTAGGGTGGGTGTGGTTGATGATTTTTCATTGCTTAGAGGAAAAAATATTTTTTTATATCTGCATATTTAAAAGTTACATAGTTTTGCTTTAAAGGTACAGTGTGTAGGATTTAGTGGCATCTAGTGGTGAGGTTGTAGATTGCAACAATACCCCTCACCTCTCCCTCCCCTTCCCTTCCAAGCATGTAGGAGAATCTACAATGGCTGCAAAACTGACAAAAAACATGAAAGTCCCTCTCTAGAGCCAGTATTTGGTTTGTCCATTCTGGGCTACTGTAGAAACATGGTGGTGCAACATGGTGGACTCCATGGAAGAGGACACACTCCCTATGTAGATATAAAGGGCTCATTCTAAGGTAACGAAAACACAACAATTCTCATTTTCAGGTGATTATACACTAATTGAAACATACTAATGAACATTATATTCCATTTCTGCCAATATTTCTGACACACTGGTCCTTTAGCTCCCGATGTTCCACAAAGTGAGTTTGTGCTCAATTGGTTTGGAGAATCTGGTGTTCAGTGGCTTGGACACAAGAGAAACAAGAGGGATTACTAGCAAGATCAAAGCCCGTATAATCCCCTGTTTCTAATCAATGTCCTTTTCCTGCTTCAGCATATACGCTACAGGTTTTTGAGGGGTAGAGTTATAAGGTGCCCAAGTTTGTGCTTGTTGCCCGAAGTCAGATGACTGTTCAACTTGAGATGACTGTTCAACTTGAGCAGTAAAATATAACCTCTCGTTGCAGTGAAGTAATAATTAATCTTTGGTGATTTATATTTGTGTTTGCTTTATCTGTGTGGTTTTTTTGTTTGTTTTTTGCTGAGTCGTGATTTTTAGTCTTATCTCTATTTCAAGTGTCCTTTTTGAGAGAGAGAGTGAGATAGACAGACAGAAGGTTAAACAGATGTCAGATGTTTTTAAGTGTCTCTTGAGTGTCTTTGTGCACAGGTATTTTTCAATTGGAAGGCCAATTCCAAAACTTGCAATGCAAGCAAGCATGTCCAAACCGAACAGAATATCAATAACCTACCTCTTAAAGAAGTAATGGCAACCTTTGCTCACTCTGAAGGTGACTTTGCTTTAGTAATGGATGTCACAAGGACCTATGTTGAAACTTGAATTGATTTGCAGTTATATTTTCTCCCTCTTGCACTTAAAACCGATGCATCAGTTATTGCTGTATATGCTGACGCCAAGGTCATTTTGAACGTAAGAATGATAGAGTCTGACATTAGCCCCATTGCCTCTGAATGGGCAGATGCTTTGCTTCGGAAAGTAGGTTGCCAAGTGTCTTCTTTGATAACCCATCGGGGCTGGCTGAGAGGAGTTGGCAGGCTTGTGGAGGGAAACTCCCTGTGCATTTACTCAATGTAGATAGACTCTGCTGCATTACCATTTAGAGTACAATGAACACACAACACCGTACAGCCATATTTCGCACACACACATGCTTGGAAGTGCAAACACAGACAAACAGAGCTCCTTGAATGTTCAACCTTAATGCAGCTATTTGTAGAACATATGTTTTGTTTTAGCAATGTCTCAGTTTATCACTGGTAAGTGTAAGTAACCTATCTCGAGTTTAGACAAACACTCAATGAATGAATGATTTACTAAAAATACTTGTATCCTAAAGCCTGAACACTGTACGTAGCTGTTCTGAACCATTATGTGTGCTTGTATTGGACCTTTTTCTCTTAAGTCACCCTCTCAAAGGCTCTGAAAAATAAAAATTCAAGCAATGAAAATAAAAAATAAAATTACCTGGGATTATGGCGAATTGTGTTTTTTCATTACCTTTTGTTCATTAAAGCCCGCTTGCTAATCCACAGTAGTTTTATTCCATCTGCCACTTCCAATAAAAGATGAGAGGATTATTACCTTTCATCACTTCCTTGACAAAATGCCCATATATTTTCACCTTTGTAGTTTCACAGTCAAGATGGTGGTCTGTTCATGATGAGTCATCCAACTCACTTGAACTATATAAAAGCAAAGAGTCTTTGGCATTTAAGGCATCCAGCCTTTCCATTAATCCTGATGTGTTCATTCAGGGTTGTCAGGTTTGTTCTTTTGCTGCCCATATATGACCAAGCTACAGTTCTTTTCATTTTCTTGTTTCATTCATAGACCAGCTCCTTCTCTTTCTGGGGATTTGAATCTGTTACATTATGGGCCACATATTTATAATGTTACCACATGCATCTATTTTTACTTTCCTCAGTAGTCTTTTCTGTTCTTGTATTTCTCTTTTTTTCCAACCATTGCTTGGCCCATTGTTATCTTTTTTCATTCTTGTGGCTACTTTACCCACTCTTTAACTTCTTTATTCTCACTCATAAACCATCTTCCTGCATCCTACTTCTCTTCCCTGTCCTCTTGTGATTGCTGACCTCCTTTGTCCTTTGTTTGCCACAGGTGGCAGTGGGTAGTATCAGTGAGTACATTGACAGAAACTGTGAGATAATGAGAGCTGAATGTTTGAGGGCAGGCCTGAGCCTCTATGAATCCTGTCTGTACTGCTGCAGCCTCTGTCATGCGCTGTATCCCTAAAGTCAAATTCTCACATGATAAGAACACTGGGAAGAACTGCAAGGCACATTCACCATCTAGTTTGAAACAAATCTGAATTTCTTTTAACCCAGGGTAACTATTTGCAGTCACAGCTGTGCTATGGTACTGTACATAGTCAGTGTTTAGTGTTCTTCTGATTTTGTGAAGGCAAATATGGCATGTTTGATGGTTAGTTTATTTGAAAAGCATTGTGTTTATAAAAATATAATTGTCAACAACCGTGTATCACTGTGTTTATCATAATCTTCCCATATCTGTTGATACAGTATGATCTACTTTTGAATACAGACTAGGAACCTATGATGGAAGGAAGAATGTGATTCCTGAAAAAATACCATGAAGTGCCTTCTAGGGTACCCCCACAGTAGAACAAACATGATAAAATGCCCTCTAAGGTACCAGCACAAACCAAGCTGGCACAGGACGTCAATTAAACGTCATAAAAACGTTGGACCCTAACGTTGAACAGACGTTGAGTTTTAGTTGAAAATGAAAATCAGGTTGACGTCAAGCTCTACTGTTGGACAGACATTGAATTTTAGTTTAATATCCACAAAAACCCAACATTACCCGTTAAATTCTAACTTTAAAGACAGATGTTGATATTTGGTTAGTATGGATTTTGTTGGCATGACATCAAACTTTTAAGAGAGCCACATTTCTGTTGTAAATGAAAAATAAACACACTGAGAACCATGGATGTCATATCAAGGTTGGATAGATGTCAAGATCCAATGTCAGACAGATCCAAAAGTAGAAAAATTCAATTTTAAAATCTCAGTGAAAGTGGAATTTTTGGTGGTCTTATTGGATAAATTACAAAGCCATGCAACATCAAAATAACCTTTTATTGGAGCTTTTCTTTTTTTTTTTTTTAAAGAAGTAGATTCACAAAAGCCTGAACAAAGAATTCACATAATTTTCAAAATGAATGAAAAAATGAATTCACAAAATTAACAAAATTGTCAAGGAACTCCAATCCCAATTATGAAACACATTTAACTTCAAGAAAGTCTTAAGACTTAGGAATAGTTTTTTTTTTCTGCCACCTCTGCCAACTCTGTCTGAAGCATACTTCAAACAGAAGGCAACAGCAGCTGCAATGTTTGCCTCAGTTTCTTTTGTAGTCCTCTGGACACTCTCTGCAAGAAATATTTGAAAATGTAAATCTATAGGGAATATAGGATAAGATAGGCTACTAAGCAATAAAAACATTAAGTTGCAGACATTCTTAGGGGCCATGTACATATAACACATTCTTGCATGTAAAGTTAGAGGTTTCAACTTTGAATGCTGTTCACAAACAGTTAGCAGCTGGCTACATTCTGGCAGAAAAATGTGAATGCCAGAAGCTCTCTGTTTTAAAGACACAAAGGAATATAAAAGACATCCATCCAGCATGTTTCACTAGAAAATGAAAAACAGTGCACTGAAAATCTACGGGTAGCGGCCAGGTTGTTCACTGTGCTATGTGGTTACTGGTTTTCACTAAACCACCAAAATAGACACTATCAACACTGAGGATATATGCTTTTCACCTGTGACAACAGTGAAGAGATGGAGCTTTGTGAAGGCAAGCTTGCCCTTCCCCCCCCTTCATGTTAAAATTTGCCATGACCTCATTTGTCATCAACCTGTGAATACAAAAAGGAAAGGATTTAAATGTCCCAATAATTCACTTATATTATGAACAGTGCGTCGCTTGTGCTGCTGCTTGGATCCACACTGCTCAGCTCTCTGAACAGGGTGCTCACTGTCTCTGATCTACACCAGATAACGTCTATCCAGAAGTTACTCATACAACCCCATGTCTAAAAAACCCAAACTAACCCTTAAAGTCTAATTAATTAAAAAAAAAAGGTAATAATAGTTTTATGACATAAGCTATGTACATTGTGATAAAGATCCCAAGCAGGATGTTTTGTTGTGGAAATGTCAATGAAGGTACTCTATCAGTTCCCAGAAGAAGGCTGCCAGTTGGCCCAGTGGCAACTGCTGAGTCCCCTATACAATGTCAATTCTACTCAATTCCCATTCTATCGAATGACACTGAGATAAAAAAGAAAAAAAAAAAAAACAACTTACTTTCCATCACCCTCTTCACATTGTCCTTCAAGTTGGCTCCTCCCACCTTGGACAAGCCATTTAGAAATTAGAAATTAGAACAAACAATATTTCTGTTTAACCAAAAAACAAACAAAAAAAAGTTAAGTGTACAATCTGGGATGATTCGCGATGAATCCTTTCTAACATCTGCATCGGTAAAATCTGGTTTATTTATATATAATTATTAGTAGGGACCCCATGCCTTTATTATTTAGACATTTGATATTAATATTGATTTCTCAAGTGTGCTAGCATGCTACAGCTAAGCGATGTGCTGCCAAAACGTTCTGGATGGAACTCGTGCTGTATTGGTTCACGCAGCATATGCATGAGACAGAGAACACTATGCTACAAAGGACTTGTGAAAAGGCCTGTTTGTGAAGTGTTTTTTAGAGGTTGAAAAGAAAAAGCATAAATAAGATGCTTACTAGTACTAGAGAAACAAATAGGTAAAGTAAAAATGGAACGTTTTTAGTTGAATTATTTTCTGTATGCTTATGAAATAAAGTCTAACTCTCTGTACCATATTGCATAGCATCATTCTATTGCATCAAGTTGAATCATATCACGTTGAATCAAATCGTGACAAATTGCACTGCATTGCAATAGGGGTGACTCATATCATATAGTACTACCATATTGGTAGTTGCTTCATATGTATCTTTAATGTAGGAATTTTTGGCAATGCATGAAGATGCGTAATGCATCGGCCTCAGTGATGGAGATGCACATCCCTACTACAGGTATGATCTTACCAGTTTCTGCTTTTCCTCCAGGGAGTCAAGGGATTTGTCAGGGAGGTTTAGTGCCTCAACTGTTGAAGCCTGTGCAGGAATCTTTGAGTCTTTGCACCTTTCAGCAGCCCCAGGATGTTTCTTTATGGTGCGGATCTCCTCACGGATCTCCACGAGCATTTCCATGACTTTTCTATGAAAATTCTAAAATAAGAAATAAATTATTATCATAATTTGAAATATTATCAAGACATATCTTACCACTAACATAAGAACCCCCCACCAAAATTAGTATTTGTTTACCAGTCTGAAATATTGACTTTATCCCAAACCCTTTGGCCCAACCCACAGGCAACTAAAAATCATGTACTATAATTCTAGGATCATTGCTAATTATGATTAGGGCTGCAGCTCATAAATGTCATCTATTAATCTATTATTTTTATTTATTTATTTTTCTCTTTTTTTTGAAATGGTATTGTTTCCTGGATGTCTATGGGATCATGTAGCTGCTATTTGATTCCATGGGCAACCAATAACTGAGCTACTGTAAAGATTCTGTTTTTTGCTCTTTGACAAAACTTCAACCTGCACAACATAAATGTGGCTGAAAAAAAAGCACCTATTAATTTGTATGATCCTGAAATTTAGGTTATTCCACATTCATCTTTGGATAACAAATAAAAAAATACAAAAAAACCCATAAAGCTGTGTTAAAAGAAACTATTTCTTTCAATACAATTTTATCATGTCTAATGAAATTTTCAATTCATATCAAAGGGTATTCAATATAATATTAACAAAGCTATTCTCTTTGTCTGCTCCTGATTTAATTGGCAATAATCATTTGTTTCAAATCAAACAATCACAGCTAGAGGGTGTCCCTACATTAGTGTCAAGCACATCCTGTGTACACTCAAGGAGCTTGACCTCTGCTTCCTTGTCTTATAAGCCTCTGCACACAGCTCCTCAATGATATGACGGGATTATTCATAACACCTTAGTAATGGCAGAGGTGCAGTCAAGTTAGTATACTAACAGCTGAAGACCAAAATTGGAGAAAGGATTGAAATCTCACATTTATATCCATGCAAACACTACCAAAAATGATTGTACAAAAAGTAGTTTAGTGATATCACACCTCTTCACTTGTCATCCCAAATTTCCACGGACATCTTCTTCATCAAATTCAACCTCGTTGTCAACACTATCACCTAGTGGACAAATATTAAGAAAAAATTAATTCTGTCCCCCCCCCCCAAAAAAAAGTACGGTTTTCAGTGATTATGCCCCGCTGGTGTGGTGATCTGAGGTCATAGTTGATACTGGTGGTACTGGGGTGCATTATATTGAATGGTGTTCTTAATATTTTGCCGTGGCCACAAAAAGTTACTATGTGTCCACCAAATATTCCATGTAGGTGGCCCGCTGTGGCCACCAAGTTTTATCCCCATACTGCAAGCCTTCGCCAACACAACGATACTGGGAATCCACAAAGGAAGCTAGACGTCAGCGAGCATGTTCTAACCATTTAATCCTCACCTACTCCAACCTGCATTCAGCGTCTCTGTCCACAAAGCTGCATTTATCCTCATGTTTTTAATCACAGGTGAAGCAAAAATTTAATATTTCACAGTGAATGAGAAAAGACTAATTTGAACTCAAAATGCATTTTAGTGTTATTACTCCGGACTCATGAGTAATTACCCTTTTTTAGTGTTTTCGCTCCATTCTGTGCAATAAAAGTATAAGCACATATCCTGTTTGATAGGGTAGATAAGCCACTTAACGGTTAATTTCTTCAACTTCAAGAAGTCTGCGATGTTTCTGAACTCGCTCAAAGTCTCTGACAAACACAACATTAATAAGTTTGGAATCACAAGGCACAGTAAAGAAGCTTTCCAGGTTTTTTGTGATAGGATGTCACATAACAAACTGCCATCATCACGTTTTTCTTTTACAAAGGCAAAGTTTTCATTGTGCAAGAGGAAGCATCCATTTCTCTTCTTTGCGGAAACAAAATGCCAACTTTTGTTAATCATCTTCTTTCTGTGGATTTCTGCCCTCTCATGTTCAAAATGTCTCTTTGTAACTTGACTGATGGGATTCTTGGCATTTCTCACTAATTTCTTCAGAATTTGCAGATAATTCTCAAAAGGAAATGCAGATTTGTCTTTGAGAGAGCACTGGAAATGTCTAGAGTCATCTGACTGACACCAAAAAACTGCTTGTGTAAATATGCTTACTTATATTTTACTTATATAGTAGCTAGCTAGCTAGATATGTACTTAGTCACCTCTAATCAAATGTTCGGTACAAATTGGAAATCTGTGTATTGGTATAGTAAAACCTTGAAAGGAAGTCAGAGTATTCTTCTCTCAAAATGTGTTTACAACCCTTTAGCTTAGATGAACTTGCAATTGTAGAGAGAGAGATTAGCAATTGGTTACCCTATGATTACAGAATACCAATATGAGGCAGAAAATTTAAGACAATACAAAGAGATCTGCAAAATGCAGCTAGAGGCAGCAAGGGAGATGGGAGAGATAAAGGTACGTTTGCATTAGCCATCAGCAATTAGATGGGATGCCCAGTAGAACTTAAACCTCTGCCTATGCCTGTTAGAAAGTTTAAAAATTTATCCTGTCATGAAACTGTTATGAAATCTGGAAGAGAACCTTTGAGTAACCCTGCTGACAGAGAAAAAACTCCTCAAAATATATGTAACATTGTCAGTGACAATTGTGTCACCCAAGTGATCATTCTCCAAACTGAAGGTTATCAAGACCCAGCTTAGAAACAGATGTGGAGAGGGAAGGCTCTCAGATCTTCTGCTATTGAGAGGGACATCCCAACTAACCATAACAAGGTCATTAACATTTACAAACTCATGGCCAAAAGAAGCCAGTGAACATAATTCATGCAGCAATTAGGTTTCCTCCAACATGTTTTTGGCAAACCCAAATGTAGTAAAGACACTTAATTCCTAGGAGACAAAGTTGACACAATCTCAGCCATTTTGGACATTTTGAATGGACAGTTTTATAATAGTTTTAATTATTTTAATTGGTATAACTTCAAACAAAACAGCTTAAATAACTAGTGTTAAACTGCCTCATGTTACAGTGTATGGACTGATGGGATTGCTCATATTTTATGTTGTGTGTGTGCGTGCTGTGTTATGATGCTAACCTAAAGCTTTAAAAACAGTATTTCTGGGCAGGCATGTGCACAGCTGTGTCCTGCAGGCTGTGACATTGAGATACAGATCTTTTGTTGTGTCAAATTAATTAGCTGGGCAGCGTGCCTGCTTCACTCAGTTTGACCCTGGTTGTGTGTGTGTGCGCCCATTTGAGCAAAACCTTGTTTTAAAATGTTGTGGTGCTTATCTTTTGTGTTCCTTGTGTTCATTTGCACAACATTCTCCATTTAATCGCACAATTTCTTCCAAAGGTATATTTCTCATGGACAGCAGCTTTTATTGCTGTGCTGACATTCTGCCAATTAACAAATGTTCTCTTATAGACTGTTGCAGATTGCTGACTACCAAACAGTGCAGCCTCTCTTATGAAGGGTCTCCATTTGGATTTAAAGATTTCTAACATCTTAATTTTTCATTTAATGAAAACACTGATATGTTGATTTTTGTTTTGCTTTAATTAAAACATTTGCAAAAAAAACAATAAAAAATACACCATTCTCATAATTTCCCAGAGTAAATTAACTTTTAGATTTCCAATCCAATTTAAAGTAATATCACTGCCAGAAAACAGGTGAATTAAATTTCTATAAAGGTTGTCTTGTAAATGCCAGGTCACTGTGATAAAAATGAGTTTGCTTAGGGCATTATTTTTATTCACAGCTCTGCTGATCTTTTCATATTTCCTCCTCTCCTGCTCTCAAGAGACTCTCAAGCCTGTTTACCACATCTCTCTTTTCCCTTCTCTCTTGCAGATCTCTTATGTGCCTGGGACTCACTTAAAGAAAAAAATGCAAAGAGAACAGATAGGTAAGAGAGACCAAATATGTTGAGAACCTTCTAGAAAGTTGCAGAGCATCAGATGGACCGTGCATTCAATTAATGTAGTTCATTCAATTCAGTGTGTAACTGAAAGTGTTTAAATATCTGCTGTTGTGCCACACATTGAGGTGGGAGGGTGGAATAAGGGTTATAATCACATTTGGTTGGTAATGGCTGTTTGGTCATGTAGCCAACAAAATCTGAAAGTTATGAGCTTTTCCTGCAACAGATGTTTCAGTAGATACATAAATGGCTCCAAATATATAGCGTAGATGGTCTGTGACTGCACAGCACCAACTGGATATGCACATAATCAGCAGATACCATTAAATAACTGACAACAAACTATTATTTTATCAAGCATTACAAACAACTTTTATCAGAAAAGCCAGAACAACAGACCAACTTCAACTTTCAACTGGTCTGCCATGCCCCATTCTTATCCAGTTAATCTTTTGTGTGGCTCATTTTGTGTGACCCTCCACTGACTTGTCTATAGTAGTGAGCGATAATTATCGAGGCTATAGCAAAGGGCAATGAAAACAGTGACATGGATGAGGTGGAGGTTGTCTTTTATTTGCTGTGAAGACCCGTGTGCTCTCAATAAGGTTCTGGTAAGACCAATATTATTAGAAAAGCACAAAAATGGAAGCAGACCAGTGTCACTTGGCTTTAGAGGGGGCAAAGCCAATCATATCCAATTTCATCATTCTGGTTTGTGGATGCGTTTGGTCGTCTTGGGGGTGAGACAGATAGGAAGGTGAGTGTTTTCTGTGTGTGTGCTGCATGCCTGTCCCTGCTTGTGTTTACATGCTGAGCAATGCACCAAGTCCTCCAGGACCAACATTTAAATCTTTGGTCTGACCCATCCATCTGTCTCTTTCGCTGAACTGACTGAGTGTGGTGCTGGCTCATAATTCATATTAGATACTGTAATACACACACCAGTCACATTATACTAGCTTTATACCTGCTATGGCTATGATGTGGCAGCAAAACACTGCTAGGGATGCAAAAAGCACTGCGTGGGATGCCAAAAATAACTACTGTTTCTCATAAAATGTTCTTTATTTAACCATTTGATTCAGAACACATCTTATTAAACACACACAGTAGTTGCAAGGACAATTTTGGTCACACATATACACTGATTTGCTAAATTTGCTTTCCCAATGCTGATCAGTGACCTTCCCCACTGGAAACTGGTTAAACTTTTGGTGTTTTTTAAATTTGAACAAAACTAGAGTTAATTATACTCTGGACAGAGTCAAATCCCTTATATTTAACTCTAAGTTGACAAATAGTTGGCATCAAAACTGAGTAAGTGTCATTGTAGTAATATTAACTCTCAACTTTTTACTCTAAACTCTGAACCTGGCTGTGACACTTCAAGTGGAAATTCACCCCGCCCCCATCATCATACACACACTGACTAAAGCCAGATTGTCTGTCATGAAAACTGCAGACAGACACTCTCAAACTGTGCTTTTGAGCTTGGTTTTAACTTAACATTGTTCGTTAAGTAAATGAGGTATTTTCTGTTAATGTTGTGTTTTGATATTGACATTTCTCTTCTGGTACCTGGTCTTTTTTCAATGGTAACTGTTACACTGTATGCCGCCACACTGTTACTAACTTAGGCACCCTAATCAATGATACTTTTGGAAACGTGTTCATACATTTTAGTTTGCTAAAACTTTAAATTTGATGGCAAAGACCGTCGCTATGATAAAGTTTGAGAGACAGTTTTCCTATTGAACTGTTAACCAAGCTAAGTAAACTAACACTAATTTAGGTAGTGTTTTGGTTGTGGGCTCTTAGCATTAAGTTTGCATTAATGCTAGCTAACGTCAAACCATGCTGGATAACCAGCCCATCATAATCTGTATGGTGAACACAAACGATGAGCGAATGCTCCAGTGGTGGTAGATTCCTTGTGTTTATTTATTTATAAAGCATAGAAACAATCTACAGAAACATGCAACTGAGCAGTTATTGCTGTATCTGCCTTGCTCGTTGACTTTAATTTGTCTGCAGTGTTGCCAACTATTTTCAGTGTGAAGTAGCTAAAGCCTGTAGGAAAACCCACTAGATGTTGCTAGATGATGTCACATGCTAATGACATCATGACATAATCACATACATACAAGATTTTTAAAAATTTAATGAAAATTAAGTTAAATTAAACTAAACTGACTGTAACTCACTATTTCATTAACTATTTTTCTTGTCAAGCAGCACCTCAATGTGCACCTAAATCTACCTCTAATAATAATATTTATGTAGGCTGTTGTATCAACTCTGACTGAAGTATCATGAATAGAGACATAATCGTGCACTGGAATGAATTCACTATTGTTAACCCTGTCTATTTTGACAAAACAAAATCAAACTTAGATAGTAAAGTTAAATCATTTAGAATAAAAATAATGAGGATCAATGATTGGTCATTAGGTACACAACTTCAAAATCAGCCAGGATTTTCCGTTTTCTGCCTTGATGGAACAGGGCCCTGGTAACGTAACATGTCTCTGGGAATTGCTCCACCAAACACAGTCACAAAGGCGTTGCCTGTGTGCAACTGCAGAGCTATAAAAAGACAGGGGTGAAGAATTTATCTCCACAGAATTGCAATGGTCTCTTGCTGAAGATTCAGGTACCTTCAAAGCTTGGTTATTGTTCACAGTGTTTGAGCTATAATGTTCTTTAAACTGTATAGTGCTGTGTATTTAATTTGGTGTTGATATATTGCCTGTTTTCTTTAGTTTATGTCTTTTTTGCATTGATCACATACAGTTTTGTAGTTAAGAGTTATGTTTTATTTAGTGTGACATCTTAAATTCTTAAGTGATATTGGCTCACATTGACTATTTATTCATTTTAATTACATTTGGCAAGACAAATTGTGCAGAAAGCTAACCTCTCGTTAATTTACTAAAATGCATACAGAAAATGGCAAAGGTGGAATATGGAGGAGTCCAAAAATTCATAAAAATTCAATAAAGTGATGAAAACTTTGATTTCTTCCAGTTTCTTCACTGAGGTTTGTATCTATATATATGTTAGACTCAAAAGATTAATGACTCAAAAGGGTCAATTTACAAGTCTAAATGATATATGGTAGCTTAATGTAATTTGTTTTTGATCTCTCTCAGCAACAGACAAATTTACGCAGACATATTTGATGAGCTCACAAAGTCAGGGGTCCAAAACCTAAGGTTGGATACCACCAGTAACAGGTAAGGTTATTAAATAAATATTTGGAAGAATTGACTCAGTTTTGGTCTAATGTGCATGAATCAATATCTCTGCTAATGTACAACTGATAGTTTTGTTTTAAATAAGTAATCGCACCAGTTTGATGAATTTTCCATTTTCTATGATTTATTTAATGTGGTCTCAAAAAGTGTAATGAACTTAATTTTTTTTAAAAATATCCTTAGATATGATTTGATCTGTCATGTTGTCATGATTTTTTTTACTTTTTTTTTTTTTTTTTTTTTTTTTACATTTTTTCCACTAATCAGTATATAGAATATTTCTTATATTCCTCTGTGGACCGAGTTTTAGATCTTGAGATTAGTTTGGTAGCAGTTGAATCACAGTCATCAGTATTGTCAGACCTATTAGCGTCATCAGCTTCATTGCCAGTCCCCCCAGCAACACCAGTCTCTTTGCAAGACACCTCAGCATCACCATCCTCTTCCATTTTATCAGATTCAACTATTATCTTCTCATCCACAACGAACAGGAAGAGGGGCCTGAAAAAGCTGGATTGCGATGAAGCAAGACAAGTAAACCTTGAAACATCTACGAATGTATTAGATTTTAAGATTATTAGTATTAGATTAGCAGCACTTAAACTATTATCATGCAACTCATACCAGTTTATTGTAATGAGTGTTACGGGTCCAGGTAACAACTCGTTATATTGTTACATTTTACTGTGGTATAGACTAGGGTGTCATCAGCTCCTTTGAGGGATTCCCCTCTGGGCAACACTTCCGGACTGCTCAGCTGTGTTGGCGCCCCAGTCTTCCCCATCCTTGGCTGGGCCTTCCTCTTTTCGTCATAGGGATCACCCACCAATCACCAGCCTGCCTGGTCCGTCACACAAGGTGATAAAAGCCGATTGGGGCAAAAGTCAGGGCGGCTGTGATTTAACCTGAGCAGTCTGCCTCTGTGTCTCTCTGTTGTAATGTTACCTTGTGTGATAGTTTGCTCTGAAGTTAACTGTGGTCCTTTGGTGTTTGAAATCCTGTTAACTCGATTGAGACACTAGTTCTGTGTGTGTTCGGGACCTGGGCACTAGGCTTCTTTGTTCTCAGTTAAGATTAGTGCAGCCAGGTAAGATTTTATTTAGTTTCTTTCAGCTGTTTTCAGCTGTAGTGAGTCAGTGGGGATCTGTTGGGTTAGGAAGCGCATTTTTGTTTTGCTTGTTTTATGATTTGGTGCCACCCGCAGCCCTTTCACTTTGTTCCTTGCCTCTCTTGACTCCTACTTCTGTTGGTTACTCTCTTTTGGCTTTTGAGCAGAAAGCTTGTACTGCTGTAACTTTTGTTATTGTCAGCTCGCCAAACAATAAATGGCAGTGCTTGACTACACCGGCAGTGTGTTGCTTCCCTTATTCCTAGGCATCAGCACGGTTGTAACATAATAGGGGCTCGTCCAGGAGCCAAACTATTCCCATGAACCAAAAATCATAAGCCAAGCTGTATGGTGGCCGATTGTTTTGCTTGGGTGTGCGAATGGCACCATTTAATTTGGGTCAGTTCCTCCAAAATCCTACCCTTGAGTAAATCGATACTTGTCAGAAGGATGATTTGTTAGTGATTGCTGGCCCTTCAGTATCCCGATATCAAAACAGCTGGTTAAAAGAGAGCTTAAGACTCAGGTTGTTAGTAAACTAGTTGAGTTGATTTAGTCAAACTACACTAAATATGACAAAACTTTCTGTCAAAACGGAATATTTAATTTGCTTAAGTATGGAGCTAATAGTTTTAAAAAAAGTTTTTGCAGAAGGTTGATACTGTTCTGAGGTCCAATCTAAAGGGTGAAGAAATCCTCAAAGAGTATGAGAAAACTAAAATGCTGTCAGATGCAACATGTAGACAGATGGTCAACATTTTGGTTGCAGAAAAGACGGGGTAAGAAATCATTTAAAATGACCAGGGAAAACACACACGGATTGGACACAAATTCAATAAATATTTTGCTTTAAAGGGAGGAAAAGGATTGCACCCATAAGTGTGTGGACCAGTTATGCCATGGGAATCGTGACCCTTTTCCCATTTCTCCAAGATCCATACTTGTGTCTATGTCATTAGACCATATTTCTGGTTAATATTTGTAATGTTTTTGGTGTGTGTGTGTGTGTGTGTGTGTGTGTGTATGGGTGTGCATACATTGTGAGCAGGAACATTACTATGATCCCAAGGCAAATACTTGCTATCTTGCTTGGAAACTCATGACAGTCCCATGCAACACCTGTGATTGCTTCTGTGGGCATTCCAGGCCTAATTTCCAGGACAGCCCAACAACCCAACGAGAATCTCTGTTAATTGGTGAACAGCTCTTCAGTGAGAAGTGCAGGGAGGCTCTCTCTATAATTAGACACTCTACAGATAAATGCATGGTTAAAGAGAAGAGGAGAGCCACCTTTGAGTACAGACAGAAGCTGGTTCATGACCAGGATGCAACATCTTCAGTCTTGAATGTCTTCCCTCGTTTCCTTGACATGCCTGGATTGATAATGATATGTATAGATTATTTCATAACATTTTAAATATTTGAAAACTGAATCCTTCTCTGTTTAAAGATTGACCAGGATTTTTACATGATGTTTGGGGGTGAAGTATCTGGAAGGTTTCTTGCAACGTGACCTTCATATTTCAAGTACAAAGTAATCGCAGAATGCTAGAGCCTTCCCTCAAATCTTAATGTTGAGGAGCTGCAGGGATCTTTTGACCCTGAGGCTGAGAATGACTGTGGTAAATATGGAAGGTTTTTCTGTATCCAAAATATACTCAGTTGCCTGTTTTAATAAGTCACATGTGCAACAGTGAACTAAAGCTAAATTAGCAGCCCTGAAATAAATGAATTCATTTCTATGGTCATTTGAATATTGACTGCAGCTTCAAGATTACCAAGAAGTTGAATTTCCAACTGTTTAAAACAGTTTCAACAGAAACTACTCAAAAGAAGGAGTTTTTGCAGGGCTGTTGTTTTTAGACAAATGGCAGCTGTAGTAAGCAAGAAGTTTCCAGTTTTTTGTTCTGTCTTAAATACCATATTTGTCTCGAAGGCTGGGATAGTGATATGTCAGCGCTCCTGTTGCTGCTGCATCTCCCGCTCCCTACTTCAAGAGGTCATAAAAAACAGCCAAAAGTAGCTCAGCACAGGCAGCCAACCATCTTGTAAGATTTGTTAAGGTATGTAACATCAGCTTTTTGTACTACCAAAATCATGATTTATGTGTGCTGCAGTTGTATGTAAGAAATATGAGCTGCAGACTCACACTTCTTACATACACTGCAAGAATAAATATAGGACTGCAAGAATAAATCTTACCACTTATCTAGTATGTTATGGCAAGTATATGCCAAGTATATATATGTGTATATATATATATATATATATATATATATATGAATCTCTGTCATTCAAACTACAGGAAGGAGCCAGCCTCACTATATTCCTGAAGAAAGTTGATAAAAGACAGGTTCATTGTTGTGGACCAGAAACCTATCCAATGCAACGCTCCGATATTGGTAGCTGCTTTTGATGGGCTATTCAAAGCTCACTATGTCTTCAGCCTCTCTTCTGATGACGTTCTTTCCAGTTTAATTCAAACCACGGTGCAAAAAATGCAAGTCGAGGAACTCAGAGCATGACTACTGCAAGAGCATTAAAATGCCACCAGTTCACAAAGGTCAGAGCACATCTAAAAAGGTCTGAAAGTCTGAGTATGTTCATATGTTTTGTTTGTGAAATGCACCACACAAATTTTTCAGTTCTTTGTCAACATTTGAAATTTCATCATGGTTTATATCAGCCAAAAATGGTTTTAAATGTGGAGAGCAATGATGTCCTTCATCTTTTTGTATGTACCATGGCTTCAGAAAGCACCTTAACACTGTACAGAGGCATTACCATGATAGGTCGATACTAACCAGGAAGTGGCCACACAAAGACATTCTGAGGTGAAATTTTCAGGTGATCAGCCAACAACTTCTGCATCCATGTTGCAGGTTCCCCTTGTTACCACACAGAACTCAATTAATAGAACTTGCGGATCAGTTGTTTCACACTTACCAGTGTCTGGTCTTTCTGAAAACACTGTCAACACAACAAAACAATTTGTTCAGTGGAGAAAATTGTCAAGACGTTCAAAGTCAAGCATGAGAAGCAATTCTCCAAATGTTTTCTCCTAAAACTAAGGAGTCAGACATTTATAAGAAAATAGAGCACAGTTTAAAACAATTAGATAATCCTTCTTCAAAATTAAACACGGAGATGAAGAGACAAAAATATTATGAAAAATGGGAAATAGTTGGGCCTAAAGAATTTTTCCATGGTGTGAGAGTGGATACATGTAGAGATACAACTTAAGGTGTCTATAGTCAGATTCCTGTAACAGACAAGTAAATGTATGAGGGGAGAACGGGATAAACCGAGCCAGTGGGTCAAATGAGCCACCCCGTTTATCTAGGTAACCATAAACAAAAGTAATCATGTGACCACAAATTAAGAAAGTATAGTTCACATTACTCAATCCATCTTGGACTCAAGTACATGGAGAGAGTGGTCAGCAAACCAGAGCAAAAAAAGATTTTTGTCATGCCAAGTGAATTCATCATGTTACTAAAGTTATCATCATGTTACTAAAGTTATCTAGATCAAAATAGATAAGTTTTAGACAATATTACATGTTAATTTAAGTCAGTGTAAGCTACAAAACAAGGTCATAAACATAGCGTAATTGTGGATGTGAGCCACTGTGTGAGACAGTTTTGTCAAAACGGAGGTTGTGGGGTAAAACGTACCAGTGATGTTGGGGCAAGTTGAGTCAATGGCTCAATTTACCCCCCAAAATTATTTTCTGATGTTCTAGACACTAGAGACACTGCTCATGTTAATGTTTGATCACTGTTACAAGTGTTACAATGTTGATAAATTAATACTTAATTGTTGACTAATGTTAAGTTTAAGCCACACACAAACGTGCTGATGGGTTACAAATTAAAGGAAAAGCCAACATAAAGTGTCTTAGTAAGGTGTTGGGCCACCACGTGCCACCAGAACAGGTTCAATACGTCTTGGCATTGATTCTACAACTCTCTGGAACTCTTCTGGAGGGATGAACACCATTCTTCAAAAAGATATTCCCTCCTTTGGTGTTTTGATGATGGTGGTGGAGAGCATTGTCTAACACTTCAGTCCAAAATCTCCCATCCTTTACGAAAAAAAGCACATGTGAAATTCTTTCACATGTGAACTGAGACATTTCACATGTGATGTTGTGATTTCACATGTGAACTCAAAATTCATATTTGGAAATCCCATGTGTATCTTAAAAATCACATGTGAAAAAAGACAACATGTTTTCAGCTTTACATGTGATTGCAAACTTTACATGTGAAAAAGATAATGTCACATGTGAAGTAAACCATTTCACATGATGTTGTGGTTTCACATGTGAACCTAAGTCTCACATTTGGAAATCAAATGTGTGTCTTAAATTCACATGTGAAAAAAAAAGTTTTTAGTTTTATGTGTGAATGCAAACTTAACGTGAAAGGGATAAAGTCACGTGTGAAATGAAACATTCACATGTTGTGATTTCACGTGATAAAAAGACATGTTTTGAATGCAAACTTTTATATGTGAAAATCAACATTTCCTATGTGAACTGACATATGTCACAGAATGATTTCACATGTAAACTCAAGAGCTTTTCCTTCCATATAAACTGAGACATTTCACATGTGACGTGATTTAGCACGTTATAAAAGCCATGTTTCAAGTTTCAAGAGGAATTTTGATTTTTGGATCCTTGGACGTTTTGCTACTGCCACCTAAGTGTATTGAGTGTATTAATAAAAGTATTGAACCATGGAGCTCCTGCTTCCCGCCCCCATGCTGCCTTCGGGACCTCATGGAAATATTACAGTTATCAAGTGTAATACATAAATGATCGTAAAGGTGAACAACAACAATCTCAAAAACGATCTCAAAAACGCATATATTACTATAATATGTAAGATGTCACATTTATAGGCTGTAAATAATGTATCCCATGTCTGTTTCTGATGTTCACTAAGGAGCAATAGGGTAAGTTTATTTTTGTAATACCGTTTATATACTCCGTAGTTATTATTTGATCAATTACGTCTGACCTATTTTTTCATTTCATTAATTCATTTCATTTAATCCGTATTAAGTTAGTAAAATATGCACCAAAAAAATACTTGACATAATACGTCTATTATCCTCTGTAAGTAAACGTGAGACAAGCTTTTGATGAAGATGAATCTTGGATGGTATCGAATGTATCGCCATCTTTGACTGTTGGAAGCAGATTAACGTCACAGACGGAGACAGAGAAATTGATTGGGATGCACTGATTTACTGGGTCGACGATGACCAAATTGGTATATTTAAAGAAAAATGTGTATCAAAGAAGAAAATGCTGAATGACCCTGACATGATCGGGCTGGTGGAGCACGGCTCCGCCGGTAAGCCAACAAGGGGAGGATGGCGAAAATACCCAGCAACAGTAAATTACTGGCAGTGAGTGGTGAGTAACTGTTGAGTTAAAACTAGCTTAACGCCAATGTTACTTTGACACCATACAGCTAGCTAGTTAGATGCTAATAGTTGTGACATTAAGTCGTATGCTTTATAAGTACATAAATTAGTTCTTTTTTTATTTTATTTATTTTTATTTAGCATGGTGTTTATCACACATGGTTTTATTACAGAAGACTCTGCTCACAGAGGAGGTGGCTGGGGCAGAGAGCTCCTCCAAAACATGTGGAGGAGGCTCCCAAAAAGGTTATCTCTATTGATATTTATTGTGTAGTTTGTGTAGTTCCTGTTGTAGGGTTACTGGTGCTGTGTACAGATACAGACCTGCGAAACAGCGCTGAGCTGCTGTGATGTATAGTGATAAACAACGTAGCTCATCCTTAGTGCTTTTAACTTCAGTTGCTAAAAGTTTGTTTTTGGTCTCAGTGTCTCTAAACAACCCCTTGTGCATAAAGTGCAGAAAACATCAAAATCTAGTTTCAGAACAACAGACTTAAAATGTTAATTAAGTACTCTCCATCCAGTAGATAGAAGTACTGTGCCAGAGTGCAGTGACATTATGCATGAACATCCACTGTGTTTAGCTATATTATTTTTAATTTATTATTATATTAAATCACACAAGGCTGCTACAAAATAATCACACATACATTTACACACATTAAACTGGTCGGTTAACTCGTATTACCTGTAACCCATTAACAGGGTGCAAAATTTACCAATATACCAATATTTTTTGTCCACCAGCCAAATGGTTAGTCAATGTTCAAATTTTACCAGCCACTCAATAGATTATCATTGTTTTTTTGGCTGGTGAGTGAAGCAAATCTACCAGCCACTTGCATATTTTACCAGCATTTGGCTGGTGGTTGGCGCTAATTTTGTGCCCTGCCTGTTAACCTGTATTACTGGGGCTCATCAATCCTGCATGCCATTATTTCCTGTCCAGCAGTGGTGTTACATGTTATAGTTTTTAAATGCCTGATGGCAAACGTGGTCATTTACGACATGAGATACAGTTGAATTATGATTGAAATAGGGTCGAATTTATAAAAGTCATATAAATTGTTTTAACAAAGTATTTTTGTTTTTGTACTAAACTAAGACTCACAGTGTCTGCCTATGGCTGCAGATTTGTGGTGGTGTGTGTCCATCCTAACAATAATATAATCTCACTGAGAACCTTTTTGTCCATTTGTTGAGAGTTCAGCCTTTTCAGAGCTATGATATAAGCAATGTTACTTGCTGAAAGGACAATGATTCATCAGCACACAATATCTATATTCCATTTCCATGTAATGGTGCACAATTTTAAAGCTTTTTCTAATTATTTGTTATTTCATGTAAGTAATCTTTGTTCATTATATTTCCAAATTTTGATTTTTTTTTCTCCAATCTGGCACGTCTCAGGTAGGTGTTGAAATTGAAATAGTCCTTGTATTTTTTACAAAACCTCTGCATCATCATTATCCTGAAACCATTTACAGTGCTTTCCTCTTGTGATATGAAACTTATTTTCTTTCTTACAATATTTGTCTTTCTGTTTTGACAGCTCAAGTGCAAGGGTGCTTTCCGGGCACTGCAGAGGCAGACATAAAGGCCTGCATGGCTCAGAGGCTTAAAGACCTGAGGGTTAAAAGCCGGAATCAGGGGTAAACTTAATTCACCAATAGTTACCTTGCTACAGATGCTTTAATCACAGTGACATCAGTGGTACCACTTGTCATTGATTTTTTTCATTCCAAAATAATGTGAGATGCTAGGGTTTTCTGTAGATCAACATGAGGTATTACCTAACATACAGTGGGGGTTGATTAAATACTGAACTCATCAGAGGAAACACTCTGGAAGCATTCTGTATTTATACTGTGTACTGTGTCCTGCTCAGATGCACATGAACCATTTTTACTGGCAGAATGCGTTTATATTATTTATTCATTGTTTATTGATATCCTGATAGTGAATTAATTATTTAATAACACGGATTATGATCAGGGTGTCTTTTGAACACTAGAAATGGTTTATTGGGCTAAATGTTTCAGGGAAAAATGAAATTATGTAACTCATATCAAACCCAACACTCAAGAATTTTCAGCCTCACATGTGACTGAATGGAAATGACAACAAATTATGTCAAATATAAATGTGTTTAAACTGTTTCTTGCTGATAGACAGACTCTCCTTGACTTTAATTTTATCTATAATAGTTAATGGGGGAAATAACAGATCATTCGACTAAACTTTTGAACCAGATGCTGGAGCAACCTCCTCTACTGCCATCCAGTGTGACTGACTCTTCAGCTGACATTAATAATATTATAATAAAATATGATAAGAACATAATCTTGGGAGATGTGATACATTTTATTGTTGGCCGTTTTATTAAAGTTCTTGTAAAGTTAATTCATAGATTTGTTTCTAAATACGTTATAAATGTTTGAAAATAATTGCTAAAACCTTTGAGAAGACTGAGAACTATGTAGTACTGAATTGTGGAGATACAGCATTAAACTGTTTTTCACCATTTCTGTGTTCCTGGTTTGTTGGGCGTGGCTACAACGGCTATACCGTGACGTACCGTGACCGGCATGACCCCTCCCCCCCATATAAGAACAAGAGCGCCCTTGCATCAGTGGTTGTCCCGCTCAATTGCCAGTTATTATTACTATTTCTACTACTACAGCGTACAGTTTGCTAGCTAGCTAGTTATGCCTGCACCCCGAAAATGCATCTTCCCTGGATGCCACAATTTAAACAACAGCTCATGTCATTATTTAAATTTCCAAAGAATGAGGAGATGAAAAAAAGGTGGATTGACTTTGTGAAGAGCCACATTGCTGGAGAGCTGAGGATCACCAACAACATCCACCTCTGCAGTGACCATTTTACACTGGACAGTTTTGCAAACTTTCATCAGAGACAACTGGGCTTCACGGATAAACCGCTGTTACTGGTGAATGGGGCCGAGCCTACTGTTTCCCTCCCTGGGCTTCACCCTCCTGTTCCGCCGTCATCAGGTGCCATGGTCAGCAGTCACATTATATGCCCACCAATGAGTGTAAGTTGGCTTGTGTGCTTATTTTACAATTATAGTCCACAGTAACTATTCAATTTTGAAGGTAAGCCTGATTTTACATCGTGTAAACTACCATCATTTTCATAGTGCATGTTATGAAAATACACTGCTTATCTACAGAAAAGCTAACGTTAATTAGCATCCATACCGCAGACTTCCCTCCCCGGGCTTTATCCTCCCACCGCCAAAATCTATGTTACTGCTATAGTGGACAGTACTGTTATGTGCCAACAAATTAATGAACTGTCATGTGTGCTTATGTTGTAATTATAGTTCACAGTAACTATTATATTTTGAAGGAGGTGAGCCCCCTAACGTGATTTTACATCATGTCAACTAAAATCATTTTCATAGTGTATGCAATGAAAATACACTGCTTATACACAAAATAGCTAGGGTTAGTGAGTATCCATAACGTGGACTTCCTTCCCCCGGCTTCATCCTCCCACCGCCAAAATCTACTGCCATAGTAACGCAGTAACGTTATGTGCCAACAAATGAGTGTATGTTGACTTATATGCTTATTTTATGATTATTGTCCAAAGTAGAGGACTGCATTGGGATTGGGGATGCAAATCTTGCGGGAGCGGGCGATTTTAACTGTGCTGCAGGTTGGAGCAGGTGGTGAAAGAATAAACTGCGGGTCAGGAGGTTTAGCCAGCGCTTCAAGCCACTCATAGAGCCGGGCTGAGTGCTCAGTCAGCGCTTCACACACAGTCAGCATTATCCCTGATACTGCTACCTGCTGCCGCTCCTCCACACACACACACACACACATACATATAACGCACACACTAATATTCCGTATTTACGTGCGTGTTGTCTCACTGAGGTATTTTTCTCATGTAAATTGAGACAGAGAGTGTTATTTGGCCCTAAAATGACAGTACATTTTGGCATTATATCTGATTTTATTTGTGATTGTATATATAGGTATACATACTATTATTTTTGTTGTTGTAACCATTGTCATTTTTAGTTATTTATAACAAATGTGGTTATTACTATTATTACTATTAACATATGTATATAGTGGGATTGATTCAACTTGCCCAGAGTGGGTTCAAAATTTGAGTTGTCATGTAATTTAATGCACATATGCAGCATACATGTTTCAGTCATGTCTAAACTAAAGCTTCTCCTCACCCTTTATATTATCCCCCTCAGTATGTTTGACTCCTTAGACAAGTACTTTCAGCTGTTATCTGTTTTCACAAAGCAGTCCCCTCCAACCACAAGAGAGCATGCCAGTGTGACGACATGCGGAAAGTCACGAGAGAAGTTGATTGTCAGACGGACCGCTTTTAGGGGAAAAGGACTGTGTCCACACAACTGTCCAAAAGAACATTAAGCAACAGAAAGACTACAGGTATGTTGAGATGTCATGTTCTTAGTTTTTCTTTGTGAATGTCTATGATTTTAACAGACAGATTCCAGGTGTGTGTGTGTATATATATATATATATATATATTTATACGTGTGTGTGTGTGTGTGTGTGTGTGTATACACATACATAGATGTATTTTTTTCTAAATTTAAATGGGAGGTTTAAATCCTGTGTACTTCTCATTTTCATCAGGGTACTCCTGATGAATACGGAGCACAACACAGGAGGGTATGACAACCTGGTTGTGCTTGCCCAGGTATCCCCAGCACCAGGAAAAAGCCCCCGTAGGCTAGGTATTGAGCACGCCTGTAATGACAAATAACAAAAAAATGTCATGTGATAATTTTTTTAATTTTCTTACTTACTTATGTTTACTCTCTCAATATTTTGGTAATTTCTCACAGAACAGGACACCAGAAGATGACAGTTTGATTCATCAACTTGCAACCTGCTTCAAATCATTTAGGCTGTGTGGATGGACCAGGACATGGACAGCTTTTTATTTTTTTTTAATATCCAGTAAATTTCCACGATCATACAATCAATTTTATGAATGACTAATAATCTAGTGATTGCTTGTGCCATTGATGAAAAAAGCACTGAACAAACAATGGGTAGAGGAGCCAAGCAGAACAACATCCCTCAGTTATTGACCTGTAGTTATAGGTTATTGTATGTGTTGAAATATATTTGTGGATCTGTTTCACCATCTATGTATATGGTGCTAAATTCGGGCAAAAAAGTTTGATCATTTGAAAACGAAAATTGTAACTGAAAAACTAAAATTTGAAACTGAAAGTTCAAGTTTTGATTTTGAACTTTGAAAAATACAACAATGTATTCAAGTTTTTTTTAGGTTAAATATAATTTTGATTGAGTTCTGGAATTCTTTTGAATAAATTATTTATTTTCATTTTTCACTTTCAAATTTATTTTTGATATTTGAAGTCTTATTTTTTCAGTTACAGCACTTATGTTTTCAGATTCATATCTTATTTTTATACACTTTCAAGTCTTAGGTTTTCGGTTTCAGATCTTTTTTTCACTTTCAGATCGTATTTTAGTTTCAGACTTTTGGCCTCGTTCTGGCGTGGGGGGCGTGGCATCAACGGAGAGGGGCGTGGAATCATGAGTGAAAGAATAACAAAGAAGGCTGAGGGCCCTCCTCAATCAAGTTGCCTTCAGGAAACGTAGGTACCGCGAAAAGTATGAATCATCGCTTTCTATGCATCATATTCACGTGATTGGCAGTGAAAAAGCTGATACCAGTGACAAAGTTCTGTTTATTATGCTTTTTTAGACCACACTTGGCACAAATCACAGTATAATAGCGATAAACGATGGCAGATTGTGCAGTTCAACAGCCACACTTTAAGAACTGACGTTTCCCGCTTCCACATGATACCGTGAACGGAGCATAATGTCTGCTTGCGATGGCATCCGCTCCACTAGGGCAAGCTGCTGGCGCCAGCACGCAGGTAAGAAATGGTAACTTTTTTTGAATAGATACTCTGGGAAATTGTCCTAAATGTTATAATGATGGGTCATTTTTGTAACTTAGTACATAAAGGGAACACGTCTTTAGGTGGTGAATTTGCCAAAGCTAGAAATTAAGCGTAGGGCTAGCATTAACTAGCTTTATGCTATTAGCTAATGTTAGCGTTCAATACTTACATTCCTAGTTAGACTTCTTACAGTGCCCAGCTCAAGCTTTTGACTTTATTGTGTATTATTTTTGTTAACACTTTTGTTTGCCAGAATGGCGACTATAATTCGACAGTGGCTGCAGCTGCACAGTCTCTGTGCTCACACAGAACCTCTCGCAGGGACAGCAAGAGCAAGGAGGAAAGCAGGAACAGGGATCGCCTTCTGTAGAACAGGAGATGGCCAGGTTTTAGATTTTATGGAATTTAATTTTTCATGTTTATTTAAAGGTAACTTGACTAGTTAATGCTTTATATGTACATTTACACTCATGTTTTAAACAAATATATGATTTTTTAAAATCAAGCAGATCTTTCCCTGGGTTTTTCGCAAGAAAAAGTTACCTTGGCGAAAGATACAGAGTCTAAAGACCTGTGGCACAGCATCTACAAAAACCTGGAGGTCTTTCAGTTTCTACGCATACCTGTTAAACATTAATTCAGAGACAACCCCAACCTCATCTGAAGAATTTGAACTTGTCCAGGCAGGACTCGGAAAAAAGCATTTCACCATGTCCAGAGGTATGAGCCATGAAGAGGTACTGCATAAAGAAAACATACTAGTTACAAATTGCACCTAAGTGTTTATATGTGAAACATGCCATTTTATCCAAGTGTTAGGCTTTTCTTCAAACATGTAGACATCACCTAGTCCATATGTTATTGTTCTCTTAGTTCTTCAGACTACTACAAAATGAGTATCCTAAGATGCAAGGGCCGACAGGAGGATGGCTACTCTACAAGGCTACAGGTGGAGAAAACTTGTAATATAACATCCATTGTTATACATTGCCATTTAAATAACTTTGCCAATCAAACACAACTGAAAGGGGTCAGGGTAAAAGGAGACTGATTATGATTCCTCCTGATTCTGATGGATACACTGGAACCCTAATTCACAGTGTTACAGGGGCAGGGAAAAACACCCTGTATATTGTGCCTTTGCAACATGAGTTTGACCTAACTCCGTTACCTCCAGATGCCATTGAATATCAAAGTATGCCAAAACCACAATGCCAAATGTGCAAAGTGAGTTTTCCTTTGCAGATTTTGGCCTTTCATGTTCAGGAGTGCATGGACTCTCAGTCGGCAGCAGAGGATATTGAGGTAAATGAGGCTATGAAATATGTGATATTGCATTGTGCAAGTGCAACTTATTTAAAAGTTTATTGTTCAGTGAGTTATAACACATTATTTGTGGGTCATTTGTAATATCATAGACATGTCAAAGTGAGGTCCATATAGTTTCTGTGAGAGCCCCCCCTGTGCACCTTGACACAGAGACATCCGTTGAAGAGGTACGATACTTAATGTTATTGTATTGCATTATGAAATGCCTACATTTACTTTTTTGAATAGGACAGTCGCTTATATTCAAACTAATATTCAAACTCTTCTATCTCCATCAGAAGGTTCCGTGTCCTATCTGTTTCTTGAAATTCACATCACACTTCTTAGAGATCCATGCTAGCGTGTATGGAGAAAGGTATTTGAGATGGTGGACATTTATATTAATTTTAAATGAAAATGAGCCAGGACAATTTAGAGGAGCAGATCAAAGGGTAAATACTATGTTGTCTAAATACATAAACTTCTTTATCCTACAAAGATCTTCATTCTTCAGAGCTTTTGTATTCAACATTAGTAGTTTATGTCCGTTAATTATGAGTTTTGTCTGGCAGTGTTGATGATGATGATGAACAGTTCAACATCCAAATCTCAAGAACAAACATTCTCGAGAGAGATTCTGCAGTGGCAACGTCAAAAAAAAAAAAAAATTCACCCACTGCTACTCTGAAAGTGACCTTCTTTGGGGAAGCAGGAGTGGACACAGGTGCTCTCCAAAAATAATTTCTCACAGGTAAAACAAAATCAGAGATATTTGCATTCTTATATAGACTCTGATAAAGCAAGTGGAAAATTAAAGTTTATTGAAACAGTTCTAGATTTCAGCATAATAATGACGTCTGTCATACTTTGGTTGTGTGTTATGCTGTTAATTGTGTATTTGTTTTTCTATAATGTACATAGAAAAATTGAATATAACCCTATTCATTTTGAGTAGTGGCAGTCTTCTCAACAACTCAAATTAGACAATCCCTACTAAAACTATCTGGATGACTACATAGAAATATGGTTACGTTTATAATTTGGTTGAACTTCAAATTAAACTATTCCGGTCTAAAGTAATTGGCTAGTAGTTCATTTCTTTGCTGTCACAGGTTAGAAGGCCACAACAACACAATAATAAAATACTACTTGACACAGAAGGCCCTTGAGCACCACAGTAAATGCTGTTTGTAGTTCTGTCTATAGAAATGGTGGCAGGAATCGAGGGTCATTTCTTTGAGGGACCACAACATCAGAGGAGCCCACGATACTCTCTAACTGACTTTGACAGTGGCCTCTACAGGTGTTTATTTGATGTGCAAATAAGGACAAACTGTTCCTTTTTGTTAAATGTTTTCCAACATAAGTAATACAATCATGCTCAATCTGTGTAAATAGGACTGTTGGAGAGATTTTGGCTGTTAGTTTGGCACAAGGTGGCCCAGCCCCTGCCTTTTTCAGCCCATGGACTTACAGTTACCTCTGTAAGGGGTAGATAAACCTGACTGTTCTCAACAGTGATGCAGTGGCAGATGTCCAGTTGCGAGGGTTGATTGACAAGGCAACATTTATATGATGGAAATGCTGGATTAATGAAAAAAAGCATTTCTTGTTGAATGATATTGTCATATGTTCACATGGAATATGGCACAGAGATTTTCTTACTGGTAATTTTTTTTTAATTTTCAGGTTGCATTCAATTTAAGTGTTATCTGATGAAATCCTAAATTGTGGATATACTGGCGCTACCTCAGTTCAGAACAAGGAGTCCATTGTTCAGTATGCTAGGACATGTATTTCTGTTTGTATGGGAAAATATAATATACAAGTAAGGTTTCGTAGGAAATTTTTTCCTTTCTACTGTTGTAGTTCCATCATACTCCACGCAGTACTGAGGTTGCAGCCTATGTTGGAACAACTAAGGGAAGGCCTGCAGCTGTATGACCTTATTTTGCTAATCAGGCAGTACCCACATATCTGCAGACCCGTTTGTTCCAGGGGAAGATGTAAAAGTGAGCAGAACAATATTTACTATTCATTATTATGAACAAGAAACACTTGCTATGAAATTTCATGATTAAAGGGTAATATAATTTACATCTTGATTTTATCGTCATAGGTAAATGCATCCATTCTTCCTCAACTGAGTGACAAAGGAACTACAAGGCATCAGATTGAGCTGAAGATGATTAACTTTATTCAGGACTTCCTTTATGAAGCTGAAGGTATATAGTTTTGATTTCCTGCAAATAAAAAATTCAAAAGCTGTCAAATTTGAGTGTTTTCGTGACAAAAGATTGAAGTTTATGACTGCTTATAGTCTTTTAAAAAAGCCAGCTGCCACCTGTGTACCCCTAAATTGTACTTAAGTACAGTTCTTGAGTAAATGTACTTAGTCACTTTCCACCACTGCATATAGATGATACATACAAATGATTCATTTTTTCCTAAACCTGTAGTTCTTATTGAAAACTTTTACAAAGGCAAATCTATATCTCCATTATATGTAGAAAGACTTATTGATAATAAAAATATAACAAAGAATGGCATAACCATTTTACTTGGCTGAAATAGTCAATTAGCTCCAAACCTCATGAAATCACACAAACATTTGATTTAATTTGTTTTGGATCAGCTTTTGTGGCTGAGAGCGCCTCTGTCTAATCCACGCCTTGAAAGAACTGCATTGCAGTAAGGGAAAATTAAATTTAAACTGTCACTTAACACTTGTTTTTTTAATCTATTTGCTTTATAGCTGAAGATCAGAGGAATGGAGATGACAAAGATGGCCCACATTCCATCACACCTGCAAGGTTTCTGCAGTGGATCACAGGCCAAGGTCGCATCCCACTTCTTCCCTCAGAGAAGAAAGATTTTGCTGTTATGATCAAGTTTAACCATGACTGCAGTGCGGACTTTGGGCATCACAGTGTCTGTTACCCTGTTGTGTCAGCATGTGCCAAGACTATTGTGCTACCTGTAAAACATATGAGGTCCTATGACCAGTTCAAAAAGGTTCAAATGGAGGCTTTTCATCTAGGCCAAGAATTTAACAATGTGTAAACAATTACCATTAGCTGCCTCTGTGTTTCAAGGTTACACTACTACATAATGTTTACTTGATAAATGTATAGCACCAACTGATACTGTTTTACTACTCTATGTTCTGGTTAAAGAAACGCATTTCTTAGTATTGCTGTGTTCAAAGATCTTGCCATATTTGGAAAGAGGAATTAATAAGTAAACATAAAAACACTGTAATGGCAGTACTGTTGAACATTTATAAAAGACAATCAAATATTAATGATTTGAAGCAAATCTTGCAACAAGATTTTAATATGAATACAATTAGCTGTTATCTCTTTAATTTATTTGATAATGGTGATTGGAAACCACTTTGAAACATGTTTTTATAAATGACAAAATAATACTAAAAAATTAACATTATTTAGTATAACAAATTTTAATTACTAGTGTAATATACAGTTAAAAAATAGTTTTTTCATGGTATAAGTTTTGAGGGTTTTCTCTATAGTGTTGTAAAGCTGTTTTAAGAACAATGCTTGTGTCTTAAATCTTTCAAATGAAATGATGTGAGCATTGTTATTCTATTCTTATTGACTGTTATGACAGTCTTTTAATTAAAACTTTTTTAAAAATTAAATTAAAACTTAATTAGTAGCTCTTCCAGGTCTGGAGCATCAATAGAATTCTGGAGGAGTCCCATTGTCCACAGTTGTTGTGGAGACAGATTTTGCTCGGTTCTCAGAGGGTGATTATCCCAACCCATCCTGAAGACATCAAGATTTCTCTGCAGACATGGAAGAAATACATGCTGGGCACAGAACAGGTGGATGCTATCAGAAGGATCTAGAACACCTTCAGCCTCAAGGTTGTGAAGAATTTCGTAGTGCACGTTTGAAACAGTCATATAAACATCTTGCCACAAACGCTCGATTCTGTGAAAAGAGACATCAAATTACTTTGTACAGGATATTTTAACTTTCACAAAGTATGACTCTGTGGAAGGCAACATCTGACATGATTAATTCTACTGGATATTATAAAAAAAAAAATGTATACCTTTGATTGTGCACACTCTTGCCTGACAGAAAACTTCGTCTTCCACAGCACCAAATGGTGAACATGCATTGTGCTAGGTCAACATTTTCACTCTTTGGTCACCTCTTACTCTTAAGACAATGTATCAGACATATAAAAAAATAAAAAAACAAATTTTTATAAAGTTGGCCATTTAAGGTTTCCAAATGTAAAAAAAAAAAAGATATAGGATACATCTTTATTTTCTGAGAATTCCAGATACATAGCCTTTTGACAAAATTAATACCAAATAGTATCAGCCAAATCATTCTAATAACTGTTTACCAGGGTAGATAAAAGATGGAGTGAATAAGTATTGTATAATATACATTTAACCATCAACCAGGCTTTAGACAGATAAATAGTGATTTGATTCACTTCGCTTTATCTAGGCAAGTAATGAAGTATAGGATTTGTTTAAGTTGGCAATTTCTCAACAACTTACTGTACTAATTGAATTAATGTAAGTAAAGAATCAGGACTAGTTACTTCATGTCTTAGTTGTGCATAACACTCTGGTCAGCTCACTGGTCAAAACATTGTGCAGTGATGTGCAAAATAGCTGAAATGATCAAACCATTCAAACAAGAATACTGGAGCTGATGGTCAGTATAACAGTTGTTTGATGCCGAACATATAAAAACCAGTATACATCTTTAAGTGACAGCTAATGCACAAACCACCGAGGAATGAGAACCACACCAATTTGTTGGTCTTACCTTAATGGAAAGCCATACTTTTGCACTGCCTCCAAGAAGAAATCAAGTGCAGTGGATGTTTTATTATTGGTCGCAGCACCCAGGTACATGATCTGGAGCAGAGCATATCATTCAGCAGAAATAAATAAAAGCATTTTTCAGACCTGTAAATGTATGTAAATACAAGATTGTTCACACCAGACATTTTTGCTAGATGGTATAAGATGGACACTGACAAAAATATAGATCCTTTAAATGGACCTGTGCCCCTTACAGCAAGTTTAGCAGTTGACCCATATCTGTCATTTTCAACTGTCATCATCTCACTTAGTCTTATAAGTCATGGTTATTTGTAAAAAAGAAATTACCTTTCGTGAGAAGCCATCAATCCCTCCAAAAATAACAAGGCCATATCTTTGGGGGTTTAAACAGGTATCTGTGTACATTTATTTGCTCATGCAACACAAGGGTGTTAAAAGTTTTGCAATGCATGACACTGGTAGGCATATTTCTATCAGGCTTTGTAGTTGCTGAGGAGACACAACATATTTTGGTCGTCCCATTTCTCCTTGCAACACTGGCACCTGACTAGGAGTCAGATTAGAGTTGTCCTCCATATTGACAAGCGTTAACAATTCACTCAAAACACTGATGACATCCTGTGGCATTTCAACCTGGCCCAACAACGACCTAAAAAGAATCATCTCCTGGTTAATTACAAACCGCAAATAGCCCACATCTAGGGGCAGTCTTTGCATGACCTGGGAAATTTTAGTCAGCAGTCTCTGAAGAAAGTCCCTTTTCAGTTGCTCCTAGAATAAACAAACATCACTTTACTTTCTTGTACTGGCTTGATTAAATTATTTAAGGTACACACACATACACATACCTAACAAACAGCATGCCAGTTGTCAATTAAGACATATCCAAAGTGAGCAAACTTGGAAGGCGTCTACCATAGCCTAACTTATGTATCAGAAAACAACAACAAAGAGCACTGCAAAGGTTATGCTATGTAAAATATGAAAAGGTGACAATAAAAACTTAATTACAAGCATTATTATATTTAGAGAGAGGTTCTGTGTGAGCACATTTATAAGACTCTGTACAGCTGCAGCCACTGTCGAATTATAGTCGTCACTCTGGCAAACACAGGTGTTAACACTTGGATAAAATGGCATGTTTCACATATAAACACTTAGGTGCAATTTGTAACTAGTATGTTTTCTTTATGCAGTACCTCTTCATGGCTCATATCTCTGGACATGGTGAAATGCTTTTTTCCGAGTCCTGCCTGAACAAGTTCAAATTCTTCTCTGAATTAATGTTTAACAGGTATGCGTAGAAACTGAAAGACCTCCAGGTTTTTGTAGATGCTGTGCCACAGGTCTTTAGACTCTGTATCTTTCGCCAAGGTAACTTTTTCTTGCGAAAAACCCAGGGAAAGATCTGCTTGATTTAAAAAAAATCATATATTTGTTTAAAACATGAGTGTAAATGTACATATAAAGCATTAACTAGTCAAGTTACCTTTAAATAAACATGAAAAATTAAATTCCATAAAATCTAAAACCTGGCCATCTCCTGTTCTACAGAAGGCGATCCCTGTTCCTGCTTTCCTCCTTGCTCTTGCTGTCCCTGCGAGAGGTTCTGTGTGAGCACATTTATAAGAGACTGTGCAGCTGCAGCCACTGTCGAATTATAGTCGCCATTCTGGCAAACAAAAGTGTTAACAAAAATAATACACAATAAAGTCAAAAGCTTGAGCTGGGCACTGTAAGAAGTGTAAATAGGAATGTAAGGAATGAACGCTAACATTAGCTAATAGCATAAAGCTAGTTAATGCTAGCCCTATGCTTAATTTCCAGCTTTGGCAAATTCCCCACCTAAAGACGTGTTTCCCTTTATGTACGTCCCCTAAGTTACAAAAATGACCCATCATTATAACATTTAGGACCATTTAGGATAAGCTACCATTTTTTACCTGCGTGCTGGCACCAGTAGCTTGCCCTGGTGGAGCGGACGCCATCGCAAGCAGACATTATGCTCCGTTCACGGTATCATGTGGAAGCGGGAAAGGTCAAAGTGTGGCTGTTGAACTGCGCAATCTGCCATCATTTATTGCTATTATGCTGCGATTTGTGCCAAGTGTGGTCTAAAAAGCATAATAAACAGAACTTTGTCACTGGTATCAGCTTTTTCACTGCCAATCACGTGAATATGATGCATAGAAAGCGATGATTCATACTTTTCGCGGTACCTACGTTTCCTGAAGGCAATGTGATTGAGGAGGGCCCTCAGCCTTCTTTGTTATTCTTTCACTCATGATTCCACGCCCCTCTACGTTGATGCCACGCCCCCCACGCCAGAACGAGGCCAAAAGTCTGAAACTGAAAAAATACGATCTGAAAGTGAAAAAAAGATCTGAAACCGAAAACCTAAGACTTGAAAGTGTATAAAAATAAGATATGAATCTGAAGACTTCAAATATCAAAAATAAATTTGAAAGTGAAAAATGAAAATAAATAATTTATTCAAAAGAATTCCAGAACTTAATCAAAATTATGTTTAACCTGAAAACACTTTGAATACATTGTTGTATTTTTCAAAGTTCAAGATCAAAACTTGAACTTTCAGTTTCAAATTTTAGTTTTCCAGTTACAATTTTCATTTTCAAATGATCAAACTTTTTGGCCCACATTTAGCACCATATATGTACAGCTTTGTGCTTTAGCAAATTTGTTTGATGATTATGAGGAGGTATCTGGGTGCTTATAGGCTGTTAATCAATAGAGGTGTAACAAATGCTGATGATAGTTTAGTGTTGAAACAAGTCTGTTTCCACCTCTCTCTCTCCTGCCTTTATGAAAAGATCGGCATTATTATATTCCAGAGAGCTACACTGTATATAAAAGCACCACATGAATGCAAGCTATGTATTATCAGCATAGAGCTAGTTTATTATTAGTGTAACATTATACTTGCCTTTATATTAGGAGCAAATTATATTGGATTCAGTGCACATTGATCCACAATACTTACAATGCTGTAACATGAATCCTCCTATAGTTTATTCCCCAATGGATTCATGTATAATTTAATCAACATCACTAATATGATTGCATAAAGAGTACAACTTGGTTCTTGAGTCCTAAACTTTACCAGTTTTTGAAAGACAAACATTTCTTTTGATCAACACAAATATAATTTGTACACATTCCAAACAAACAAAAAAAAAATCTTATTGTCTAACATACGCAGCTCTTTCCTTTATGTCCAGTAGCCCGTGGTCTGCCTGGTATATGTTCAGGGCATTCTGCAAGGAGTAGGGGTTCAGGCAGACAGGCTCAAGGCCTGGATGAAGTGTCATGCACCGTGGCTCCTCAGGAAGCTCTCCACATCTATTCTGAACCCGTTGGAGTATGTGTTAGAAGCTGTTTAAGTGCTAGAGATAAAGTACTCTACTGGTTATGTATTCATATATTTGTTTTTCTTTACATGTGGTATTAATCTCCTTGCAGCAGATATTCTGATCCTCCGTGGGCATCGTTTTGCATCCTCCACAGGTGCACCTGTACAAGTACAGTTCAATGCGCAGTGTGACTAAAGATTGTCAATTATATGAGTTTTTAATTCTATATTATGAACAACCGTACAGTTATCTGAACAGCTAGGATTTGGATTCTGGCTCTAGTGGCTCAAACATGTAGGGATGTGTAGGCAGAAGAAAGTTGTACGAAGTAGCATACATTTTTCAGGTCATAGTAGTGGTATTTGATTGACAGTTGACAGTTGAGCGGGCGTGGTTTCAGCGCAATCAGCAGACACACCCACAACGTTTGAGAGCAGAGACAATGGCTTGATTTTCCACGATTTTGAAACCTAATTTTATATACTTGGCGATTTTTTTAATCATTCAAATTTGGCAGGGTTGTTAATAACACATTCCTCTGTGGTGTGTCAAACTCAGAAGACATATTTATTGTTGCTTTACACAGACTTTAAAGTTGGCCCTCTTATCCATATGTGGTGTATGCAATTCCAAGCAAAACACAATTTTTTAAAAAAAGTCTGCAAACATTTTCAAAAACTTTACAAAATCTCTAGTAAAGCAACACCAGCATCAACTGGCTTTTTACTATAAAAATGGTTGATTTAAGAGATTTGAGGTAGGTCCTTTAAAAATAAAAACAATTGATAGCTTGGAAGGTGGAAAATTACTTTGTCAGACATTACATTTAGACGCATGTTTAGATGTTTCAACTAGTTGAAGTTGGGTCAGAAATTATGGCACGTTTTAAAATAAATATGTTTTAACCAAACATAACCTCTTTATTCTTGTAAATTTAATTTTCCAAGTATTTTTTAGTAACTAAGAAGAGCTATATTTAAACCTTACAGTGTTAATATGGGGGTAACACTGTATAATTAAAGAAATGATCCCATGAGAGAGCTAATGTCTAACACTACATACAAGTGAACACTGGTTAGTGTTAAGAAGTGTTGAATTTGAACTCCAAAAAGAGTCAATAATTACACTAAATTAGTGTTAAGGTATCAACTCTCTAAAAAGAGTTAACTCAACATTCTGTGGTGTGAACCCATACAGACACTTCAAAAGTGTTGAAGTGTCTGTTGCCATTTCTTTACCTAAATTTTATTATCTTTATTTCCAGGTTCAGGTGCTGAGTTTTTGTCTTTGATTCGTCACACGGAAAAACAGATAAATGGGGATCACCACTCTCACCTGGGCACCTCCTGATTTACACTCACTAGTCTAATTAGTGTTGACGGAAAGTAACTTTCAGACTTCTGTGAGGTGTTCAAGTTCAAGGACTACTGCAGATGAAACTCACAATATTTCACCATAAAACTTCCAGAAAGCTTATTTCAAATGACCAAGAAAAAAGTTTTGTGTGTAGTGTAAATTTAAACCAGAACTTGATACAAACCTGAGCTGCTAAACTGGTAAATTGTTTTTGGAAGTGGTTCTGCAACTCCATTGGAATTTTTATCAGGTTAGCAATGGGGGAGTTTTTCTAATTAACTGTGAAATGCAGTGATATGTATTTTACTGTTATAGCTGTTGGAGCACACATGTGACGTTAAACAACTTGTTACATTATTGACTCTCTCACGCTACCACAGTGGTACACACAAGGTGCATTGTGGAGCATGTTTTGTAATTTTCTGGGTTGTTAGGTGGATTTGTGTATTGATACTTACACAGCAGGTCATTGAAACTGTCAGTCTTCCCCACAAACTTTTGATTTTGTTTTCTTGTTGAGTTGAACATGGTGAAGCTGCTCTGTTGTATTTTCAGTTCTTTTGGTTATAGTAGCTCATCTTATATCATCACATATAGTTTTATTCCGTGGGACATTTCTGTTACCTTTACATTGTGTGCCGTGTTTGTGAGTTACCATAGCAATAGGCCACATGATTCATTGTTTCGTCTCTGATTTCATTTGCATGTAATTGAAACACCCACGCCATCCAGGCATTTGGACTTACCCGAGAAAATCATCATAAAAATCAATGGTAATTTTCACCTTCATCCTTTTGTCTCTTTCTCTCTCTGTCTTGTGCCCCACCTCTGTAGTCTATTTAGCAGAGAAGTATTGACAAGAGATACTTACTGCTGTGATAATCTACTCATATAAATTTAGTACAGTAGACACACAACCAAACACACAGTCATGGTTATGAATGTCACACAATATACCACTTCTTTGTTTATTCCCCTTTTCTCTTGTCTCCTCTAACACTTTGTCTGATCTGACAATTAAATTTGCCACCATATCCTGCTAGAATCTCGACCCCCCTGCTGTTGTCCATTTTATGTTTATCTTGTTCTTCCATCATTTTTGTTTTCTCTTTCTAGCCCTTTCATTCCTGCTCTGTTTTCCCCCTCATCTCTTGCCACAACATTTCTGCCAAAGGAATCTGGCATGGCTGCTAATTTCTAATTCGGCCTGGAACAACAGAATATCAAAGAGCCGTTGTAACCAGGGTGTTGGCACTGTGGGGAAACCACCACACAGGGAGAAACCAAATAAATCTGATATTTTTTAAAAGTTAAATAGATTGTTGAAGGAGGACATAAAGTTGAGAGAAGATGGCATGTAAAAGTGTTTGAAATGAAAGTGCATGTAATTGACATTCTTCAAAGCTTCTTTTACAAGGTGTGTGTGGTTGTGGGAAAGCAGCAGTAGGGGTCTTGAATGTATCTGGCCCTGTGACTGATAAGAAGTGACTTCCACTGACACCTTGCTGCTGACCAGTGGTGCTGGAAAGTTATGAGATAGTACTCAGACACACGTACATATGCACTCTAAGAAAAAAAAACACACACACACAAACCTTTGCCGATTTGAGTTCTGTTATGAGATTACATCTCCCTGTGATCTGTGAAAAAAGTGCTGTCCCCTCCCACGGGCCAGACGGTAAACAAAAATTACAAATGCTACACTGTCACACAACAAACAGATGAAACGTCTGAGAAACCAAACAAGCATCTACAAATTATTTATGGTCTCTGTTTAGAAATGATTTTTTTTTCTCTCATTAACAGTCATTGCTCAAGTGATTATTGAGCAGGGACAGATGGTAGAGAGGGATGAGGGCAGAATTAGTAAAAGATTGTAGGACTGGACAGAGATTTGATGTGAGATAGGGAGGAGAGAGAGATGATAAGAGAAAGAAAAAGAAATAAAAAGAGGAAAATATGACAGAGTTCAGTGAAAGCATGGTTGATGAATGTAATCTGCATTTAGATGATATTAGCCATACCTGATGTGAATTTATTAGTTCGGAGAAATGCTTCAAAGCAGTTCTTTGAGCAGAGCTGAGCACTCAGATGAACATACATGCACCCTAGGACTTCACACTGCATTGGCGTAAATTGTTGCATGCTTTGAGCACTCAGTACCATTTGGCAGGATGAATTTCTTTTAAAGTCACAGGTACACTTTGAAACTATTGTCCAAACCACAGACAAAACAGATTTTACAATAAGTTAGAGTAAATCAAATATTGTGAATTGATGTTCAGTATAACTGAAGATTTATAAATAGTTTATACAATCCTTTAAGTCTTATACGTAGTCAATACCAGAATGCATGATAATTACTTAATGGATGCCAGTTACTTAGCAGGAATCCATTCCTGTTTTGGTGTCTTATGGATCTGATAAAACACCCTCTATTTACCCAATCACTGCATCACTTCAAAAACCCGAGCATACTGCACACTAGCATCAGCTTTTAGTTGTAAAATGTCCCTATCAATATATGCTGAAGGTTGTCAGCTATTCAATGAAATGACACTCCTTCATTCAACAAAACAGAGAGGGGGACAAAATGAAAATGTGTCTGCTGTTCTGAAGGTAAAAAGCTAAGGGGGGACCACTTACAATAATGAAAATATGCTCTTCTGAGCTAAAAGATATTTATTCAAATGAAACCATCACTGATGCATTATGTCGATTTCTCAACTCATTCCTTTTATACAAAGAAATGTGGAAAAGAGGGGAAAGCTTTCTGATTAGCTGCTTCCATGGCTCACTTTTATCAATATTTAAATATATTATTATTAATTTATTTAAATGTAAATATATTTAAATAAATAACGTTTGATTTTCTACAATCACTTTCACCAATGGAAGATATTTATACGGCATTTAACTTTTCGTGGAATGCTGCAACAGAAATCTGTCTGGCTTCAAGAAAATGGCACACAAATGAGATGCTACTTACTGTACAATGGCACTTTTTAGATAATGGCTTCTTTATGATCGTAAAAAAAATCCCATAATGCTTTTGAATAGCTACTAACCTCCACTGAGTGACATTCTGCAGTACTAAAGCTGCTGTAGCTTTGGGATGTGGACACTATCTTCTTTGCTTTGGTGAAAAGGGCAGAATGGATTTATCAGGATCCACACGACTGCAGTCAGATGAGGGGCTTGATATTTAGGAAGTTAGCACCGAGTTATTTAACATTTTTGAAACATATTCATTGGCTAGATCGCCATCTTGAAGTATGTTATCATAGAGATAGTGTGTAGGTGAGTCAGATAATATTATTTTGCAGTAAACAGAAGCAAAATAGTAAGATTGCCCATTAGCTTAGCGTGAAGAGGTTGATGGCCACATCTACAGTTTTGTTAAAAATTCATAATTATGAAAATTAGCCAATAACTGCTCCCCAAACAACAATAAATTCATCAGGTAACTGGCTTCAATTGCCTGTTTAAATTTTAGTAACAAAAGAATAAAAACATACAGCATTAATTCTGCTTTTCTTATTTGTAGTATAATTGGATTCTGTGTGTGTGAGTTCATTATTTATTGTAAGTGGCTACCTTTAACAATGGAATAATTGACCACCTACAATGTCTTCGTAAAATCAAGAAAGGACGGATTATTTTCCATTCTCTTTTAATCATCATGAGTTATTTACATTACAACACCTGTTGTTATCATACAGGAACATTTGCATTTTTACCATTTCATTGTGATAATGCAAACACACATTTGACTACATACCAATGTGTTCCTTCTTATACAAGACAGTTTTGAAGAATAAAACTATGATTATAGTTCCTTTTTTATTTTCTCTTTACAAAATGTACTTTATTTCTTCTCTTTTTTCTGAAAACTAATATCGGCCTGATACTGGAATGCACTGGATCTATTCTTTGTGTTATGATACTAGTCTTGTAATGTATGTTGTTACATCGCTGTGATTTTTGATTTAGCCACAATAGTGTGTCAAAAATTACAAAAGTAAGAATGAATAATGAATAGAACAAAACAGAAAACACACAGTATACAAAAAACAAACAACAACAACATTAGGAGACAATGCAAAAAAAGACATCAACATCTCAGAAAACACACTGACATTTGAGATAAAACATTTTAGTAAGAAATACAACTATTCTTAAAACAAAGTGACATAAATGAATTAAAAGCCCCTCATGAATTAAAAAGATCTATCTACATATAAGGAGAAAGTACTGCAACACACAATCAGTTCTGTCTGTTTAATATTTGTTCATTGTGTTTGTCTGTTTGAATTCTCACAGGGTGAAACAGTAGTATTGCTTTATAAAAATTATTACATTCCCTCACCTTTAAAGGAATAGTTCAACATATTGGTAACCAGGCTTTTTAGTTTCTTGCAGAGAGTTAGTTTGGAAGATTGATACCACTCCTGCCTGGACAATAAGTATGAAGCTGGAGCCAGTAGGTGATTAGCTTAGCTTAGCATAAAGACTGGAAGCAGGGGAAACAGCTAGCCTAGACTCTGTCCAATCTCTGATCAAGGTTGGACACAGCTCAAGACTGAAATAGTTTGATGATGCTGACATTTAAAGTAATTTACTGTAACCGACAACCTGAAAAGAGGGGGAAAAAAGAGAGAAAGCAAGAACTCATGTGAAAGTAAGAAAGAGAGAGACACTGTCAAGAAGTGTGCATGTTATTCAATTATTGGCCGCTACGGTGCTATTTATGGGACACAGTAGAGCCACTCACCCACTTTTTGACATTTTTCTTTAAGAAATGATTGGTGGTGTTTACCAGAGGCACTGCACTAGAGCTGATGGTCCGTATCTGCCACTAGTTGTCACCTCAAAATAAGGTAATCTCACCTCAAAACAAGTTTTGGGTGAAGGAAATGGATTTGAACACCAGTTTCATTCAGGTTCCTGAGTGGTAGAGATTGATCTACTTTACTGCCTATATCCAGCAAAAAGCTAAAAATGAAAAAATAAAAGACATCCCCTCAGAGTGGCAGGCTTTGAACATTTTTTGCTGTACAGCTGATAGGATATTTGATAAGATACTTGCTTTACCAAATGAAATGCATGTTTTTAGCTGTTTTCTTCTGGAGTTGCCGGAATTTTTAATAATTCAGTCAACTATATATAAATATATGTAAAGCGCATGCTTTTTATATTCGATAGGGGGATGAAACATTGACAAAAAGCATGTTTTCAGGTTACAACTGCTTTATTTTAATATCTACCGATTAACCCTTGAGGTCTGTGTCTCTTGAAATCTTTATTCTTGCTCTCTTTCACTCTCAAACACTCTTTCTTTGCCAGTGACTCAGTCTTTCTTATTGTCTCTACCTGTCATCCTCTTTCTCATACACATTCACAATCTCTCTGTGCCTCCTTTTCTTCTCATTTTTTCTTGCTCTCTAGTTGTCAATCAGTAAGAAGAGTGGGCCAGACACACAGCCATCCTCAGAGGGTCACACAGAGAGGTCTCTGCCAGCAGGCCTGTTGACAGCTTGGCACTCAGTATCCAGAGCTGATAGTGTGGACAAATTAGATCCCCACAGTGGAGGGAGCTAGTCAGTGACTCCAGGTGTGGCTGTGTAGACAGTTAGGGTGGCCATCAAATCTTATCATCAGACAGAACGTTATTGATATTGGATGATTCTGCGAAACCTTTGATCTTTCCTTTATCCTCTTGTATTTTCTGAACACTGGCAGAACAAGCCCTCCAAATTAAATGACAACATTGTTGGTCCATGAACTCCAGAACAACACATAGAAGAGTTTTACAATCACCCATATTGACAGTTATTGGTAGTTACTGGCAGGATGACATCATTTGTCTGCGCCTTCCAAAACCATTACAAATCACTGTTTAAAAATAAATATGTTTTATGATGTGATGACACTATGGTTGAGGTTTGGTGAGTTTTAGGTACACACACAGGTTATGAAAGTAAAATAAGTATTTTGTTAAGATTAGGGACCTTTGTCGTCATGGTTACAATAGTAGCCATGAGGTTAGGTTGGACCTAGCAGATCTAAATGTTGCAATAAATACTTGGGGGATTGGAAATGTCAGTGTGTGGACACCCTCTCCTTTTCCTTACTGCTGTTTTTTGTCTTGCACCTGCACCCAACTAGGTTTGGATGAGCACAATATCCACCTTTTTTTGCTTTAACTCGCGGATGAAAACTTGAAATGAACAGTGGTCTCTAAAAGTCTCATGTTTTGTTGACCCATCCATCCTTACCTCCTCCCTACGCAGACTTTGTGGTTGTATAATAACATCACCTGATGATAATTACTACTCTCCCTGGGGGCTTTGTCACTTGAACATAAACATGGTTTCGGGGCACTTCCTGAAACTGGCTGTATCATTTTTCTTTGGAGGATGGCCTCAGGAAAAAGTCATTTTATCCAACAAATATGTTGGCACTAAACTTTGAGAAAACTTTTAAGCTAGAGTCTAATTACTACACAGTTTTCACCTGTGTTCTGGGCCTCAAATGAAGAATGTGACTTAAGTCTGTTATTTCTCTCTACTGTCCTGTTATGCATGCATTACTGCTGTTTAATTTGCCGTGCATGTGTTAGTGAAATTAAGTAGTAAAAGTTCTAAGTTGTTACTGTAACAAAACACTATTTAAAATGTAACTTCCATCTCTGTGCTTTCAAATCATGGTAGATATTTTGATCTCATTTTGAATGTGCATCAGGAATGTGAAAATCTATTCCTGAAGCCTTGAGACACGAAAAAAATTGCCTCTTCCATTACTCCCATGTTTACCTTTGAGGTCTATTGATTATTCATTTGTTATCATTAAATCATGGGGGTTATTTAAAATGTGCATTCCTGAAACCATAACTGATGTAGTGTAATAAAAGTCATAGTACACATGGTTAAATTGCAGTAAGCATGCATCTTCTCAGGAAGGACGGTAAAGATGGCACATTCAAGGATGAAAATTCTATACACCTCAAGTAGTTGTCTGACTGAAGCTGAGCATTTGTTAAGTCTTATCACTGAAGGATGGGACATCTATTGAGGGAGGTGTCCAAAAAAACAAACAAACAAACAATAAAACACAACAATCAATTTGAGATCTGACAAAAACAAATTAAACTTCAATCAATCATCTGCAATTAATGTGGGAATTAAAGCTTCAAAGTTTTTAATTTGGTTTTGATTAAATCTTTCCCACTATAAGAGTAGATGAATCAAATGTTATATAAACTCTTACTAATAGTTAAGATAAAACAACACAATACAAAATACATAGACTTTGTTAATGTGTCAAATGTTTAAGTAAAAACTAGATGATAAACTTGACAATTTTTGTTTGATGCTGGATCATACAATATGGGTTTGTCACAACAGCTCACAAAGTAAGACCAGGGTCAAAATCTATTATTGAGTGGCTTCATGGTAACAAGATGTTTCTGTAGGATTTAAACGAAAATGCTGTGAGTGATCCATTGGTGCTGCTGCCCATCAGAGTTGTTAAAATGTCATACTGCCCGTACCTTTGATTTACCTTCCCTCCTTTCTTACAACCAAGCTTGTTATGACAGCACTCAGCACCCTTGTAGCTGCTCTAAAGTACCTAGGGAAAACATTTCTCTTCCCAGAAGGAGGACATAGTGCTATCCAATAAGGAATGGAGCAACTAGAAGAGAGAAAACAGAACAGAGAGCAATGGGTGCACCATTAAGAAACAGCCTCTAAACTGCATCTGACAATAGCCAAGATTGCTCTTGAACCCAATTCATCGAGGTAAAGTGGCCATTTGAGAGGGTGTGGTGGGGAATCGGTGTTCTTGAATTGAGATAGAGGAATACAGAGAGTGTGAGTTGTTTTACGTCACCGCTGCTCACCACTACACACTACCGCTGTGTCTCAGAAAGTCAACAGTGAAGAACACTGACATCCAAAACCACACAGCGGTAGGCAGACTTTTGTGCACAGACACCTACATCTACACAGGAGGAGGCTGTAGAAGTTTTACTTTCGAAGTAGGGGTGTGTGTGAAGAGCGATCAGATAGCAGGATATATAGAGTTGGCTGCTGTATTTCGGGTGCACCTAGTTCCAGAAATAGAAATCCTGTTAATTTTTCCCACAGAAAATGCTCTGACTAGCTTCTTCTCCATAGCAATGGTGGCCAAGGCTCATAGGTAATGTAGTATTTTTTTAGCTGTCACCCTTGCCGAAAACAGGGACTAAACATGTTTTCTAAGTTGAAATTATTAAAACTGGTGTCCATAACATAACATATGGGCTTGTGACATTAGATGAGAGAGTAAGTAGGTAAGGATATTGTTGGATGAAAAAAAATTAAATGGGAATACTGAATGAGGAAAAAACACTGCCAGACCAGTGTCTCCTCTGACTTTGCAACAAAACAGGGCTGTACCTAAATTCAGACTGGCAATTTTTTTCTTTATTAAACATTTCTGTCAACATCATCTCTTTGTTTTATGTCCATGTCTAATTGCCGACACTAACTTTACATCTTCTCTAATAAAAAAATGTTTACATCTGTCATTTTGATGCATCACGTGTGCCATATCCAAGCTGACTAGCAGTCTACATAGATATTTAACTGAGACGTAAGCCCTCTTTTACACTTAGAGTTGTAGTCAGGAGACAGTTTGACTGCCAAATTTGAGACCTAATCCCTGCCTGATTTACAAATGAAAACCAATTTGGGATCAATTTGAACCAACATTATGACAGCCAGTTTCCTTCCTTGTAAATATCTCACATTCAGCACCTTCTAGCATTTAAGCAGGCATATAAGGAGCGCTTCTTTCAACTCTATCTGATATCTAATATTTGTTCTGTTCTGTGTCTTTGTCTCCTTTTTTTTTTTACTGTTATATTCTTTCTGACTCCTTTCCTTTTTAATCCTCTGCTTCCTTTCCCCACCTCTAATCTTTATACTATCGCATGTAGTGAAGAAAATATAATTTAATTACTGCAGTTAAAGTGATTACACATCAAATAATAAGCTAATATTGAAATATTTTTGCAGATGTGTATGTCTGTGTGGCTATTTCTGATAACCGTTGAATAGGTTCTTCAAGTGTACATGCGCACATAAGCATTTGCCAGCAACCAAATTGCTGCCATGACACGAGCGTCACTACTTTTTTTTCCCCCTCTATGTGAGTGCATTCCCTTTCATTTCACAGGCTCTGAGGCATAACAAAGACCACTGGAGCCAGTATATTGGCAATCACACAAATCTGCCTTCACCTCAATATTTAATGAGCTGAGCAAATTAGCCATACAAAGCAATCTATTGAGCCTTTCCTCCCCACTTTGCTGATACACACACACAGAAAAGCACCTCATAGAAAGCTGATTACAGCTGAGCCAACACTTCTAAAAATCTGGCTTTGTGAGAAGTATATTGTACACACAGAAATAAAGAGAGCCCAATGCACACACACGCACACACAAATAGGCCAGCTTTACATTGCATTACACCATATGTTTTTGAGACATCTTGTTATCAAATGTCAATCTACATCAACAACCTACCCGAGAAACTCAGAACATTGAATTAAAAACTGCTGGAGCACTCTCATTTTCAGCTCTGTGAAATGGAGACATTTTAAAGAGATAACGTATAATGGCCCCTTCAGTCAATCAAATAGCACTAGCCCTGATCAGTGATCCATGCATGATGATGGAGCTGTGTGTTTCACGCCTCTTAATTAAAATGTAGCCTGAACCTTGACAAGCCTCTGACTCAGAAAGTAACTTAATTAGCTTGTTAAAAACCCAGTTATGGAAACATTTAATGGTGTAATACACAGTCATGGAAAATGTAATGGTGTCATGTTTGTCATGTCAGGGTTTATTGTATGATTGGTGGCCATCACATGTACCTACTGTGTCTAAACAACCAATTTTTTTTCTCTAAATTCGTTCATTCAGCTGTGTTGGATTCGAACGCTGACAAAAGCAACACTTCTACAGACATATACAGACTATGTGCAATATTCACAATTCATCCTACTTATGAAAATCAGAGAAAGCCAGATTTTGAAGAAAACAGTTTAACAGGAAAAGTAAAATAACCCTTAATGGGTAAGTTTGTAAGTGTTGAAAACTAAGGTTGATGGGAAAATTGTGTGCCAATTCATGTACCATAAAATGTCTGCGGTGTAATCCCCATATTGTTCCTCTGTGCATGCATATGTTTATGCAAAAAATGTGAACGATTGTGTGTCTAAGTAAGACGTGAAGGTCTGGCAGAGAAACCGCTCTGTTTAAATTCTATATCCCTGTCTAAACAACTACTCCATTTCAGCCTGCAGCATAATCCCTGCACTCACTTAACTAAAGCTAATTCACAATGCTCAGGGGAGGTTTCTCTCACCCTCCACCACCCATTCTTGTGCTTCCTACTTTCCTCATCCCTGTTTGGCACTCTTTTCAATCCCTGGCATCCCTTTTCCCTCCGTGCCACCCCAGTTCTTGGCGGTAGCCCTGCTCACTGTCTCACCCATCTGTTTCCATTCATTAGGACAGGATTCGCTTCTCTGCTCTTCTGACACCTTTTCACATCGGGCTGCACAATGTAATTAAACAGGGTTGGGAGGACCAATTTCTGAGCTGCAGCTAGCTTCTTCCTCTTCCATCTACTTTTCACTCTGCCTCGTTTGTTCTCACAGGGTGGAGACAGCACTGTAATACTTTGTTGATGCACTGTCAACTGTCTTCACGTAATGTCCCCATATCTTAACATGTGGCACACTTTTTGTGTCATATGGCCCTGTTTTCCACACACTACATTTTTAAGGTCTTTTGTACTATGGGTAGCCGGTTAAAATAAAGCCATTATAGTATAATTTGTGTACTGATGAATATGGATATTCTGTTTTCAACTGGGTGACTTACTGGTAGCAACTTTTCAGACTACTCCAGCAGCTTTATTTTTGAGGTCAATTTGTTAGTCAGTCAAGCTCTCCCATGCTTTGGGAATTAATTCATTGTTTTTTTTTTGACACCTTGATATAGCTTTTGCCATTGCATGAGTTATTGGACTGTCCTTAATTCCAAAAAAACTGTGCGTCATGAGTTGATAAGGGTTGATAAATTGCATAGTGTGCATAGCATCCACTGTACTTAGATTGTTTTGTTGTTATTTTCAATGTAAATTACGTTGTGACTTACAAACACATTCACTGGTGTTAGGGATAACGGGAGTAGCAATTACTGTCATTAGTGGTGCAACGGATCTTAGTTGATCCATGATCCGTACGGATCGCCCCCCTTGGTTTGGCATGCATGTGAACCACAGATTAATTGCCAAATTTAATATCTCATTTAAGACAAAGTAAACAAACTGCTGTAAGAACAAGTTATGGACAGACAGTGCGTCGCTAACAGGGATTTTGAAGAGCAACGACCAAACCAGCATTTAACAGGTCCGTAGTGACATCTGCAGCTATGTTTACGTGCTGTTCAATGTGCTGCAGCTAAGCAGCTAATTAGCTATGTAGCTGCTAACTGATGTTAGCGGTGCACTTTTCCTCGGTGAATGTTTGTTTGGTGGCTAGTTCAACAAACTAAGCTGCGGGACAAGACGTGTGTTCATGTTTGTAAGTTATCATCAAGTTTTGATGATGTGGACACAGGCTGTTGTTTCATTCACTACCATGTTTAAAGGAAGAAGGTATGCTTCATATTACAATTTAATTTAACAATTGAACTTAGAATATTTTATATATTTTAAGATTTTATTTAAACATTGGACATCTTGAATTTAAGACCATGGGCAAAAGTTCCATGCTGTAAGTGTTTTACAGAATATATAGAATACAAAGTTTTGTCCCCCCCCCCTTTTGTTTATTTGCTGATCCGAAAAATGATCCAATCCGTGACTCAAATCTGTGATCCATAGAGGCAGGGGAGGCAAGAGGGAGATCAAAATATTAAAAAAAGAGTAATTTGTTGAAGTAAACCATTACCAAATCTCAGCATCATTTATAAAATATTTTTTCTCTCTTCTTTGGAAAAAATCCATCATTGAAATTCTGATTAAAATGCTTCAACAGCAACACCTGCAAGGCAGGCAAGAGGGGAAAGAGCAGTGTGTGTGAACTGGTGAGAGGAGTGCAGAAGAAGACGGGCTCCTGCTGTCCTCCTTAGGGCAGGATCTCATTCATTTTTTCATGTTAATCTGTTATTGGTCAAAACCAAGCGGCAACCTCTGGGGCTATAAAATGAAGCCAATGGGGAAGTGCCAAAAACTGCAGTTCCTTGAATGGCCACTTGAGGCTGGCTCCAAAAGCGAGTCGTTCCGCATAGACCCCCATGTTAAAATGCCCAACTTTACTGCAGAAATAAACATGTTTACAGCCTGGTACAAAAAACGGTTTTGGTCTCTATAGCTAATTTTCCCTTTCATGACTGTAACCGTAACTATACGGGGGCTGAATTTTTTTATAACTCACCCATTTAAGTTTTGTTAAACTTAAACTCGTAAAGTTATGCATAATGAAGGACATGGCTGCTTTGAGTGCCAGGTCCGCCAGCTGCTAGGTGGCTTGTTTCAGCCATTCGGCCCGCCTCTTTGCCCATTTTTGATTGGCTGGGAGATGGTGACGGCCGGAGCCGCTCACTTTGAGCTTCAAAACCGCTCTTCAGAAACCAACGGGTGACTTCACGGTAACTACGTCCATATTTTTATATAGTCTATGGTCAAAACACACAAAATGACGCTCCAGCTGAGGATGTCCTCCCTAACCAATCAACAACCAGAATACAATATTGACATCGCATTGGTCCAATGATAGTTTCCAGATTTCATCTTAAATTCTCTACCACTATATCCGGCAAAGCAACAGATAGATTCATACAGTAACATATTAGAAAGAAAAACTATAACGTGCAAATTGTGAAGTACTTTTCAGTCACGAAAAAGTTACATTTCATTTAAGCCCTTTCAAGTCCAAATTTTCTGTTTTCAGATTTACATTTCCCTTTTTTTAATGGAGCAGTAGATAGCTACTTCCGTTAGCCAATGCAACACTTAGCTTGTTGTAGCAGCCCTGAGGGACTGTGAAGTTAAGGACTGTTAAACTAACAGCGAGAAAGGATTTCAGCTGCCTGGGCAGGACCCACGGCAGGAGTATGGTGGCATGCTGTGGACCGACGTGCTGCTGCTCTTAAGTGGCTTGTCTGTTTTTGATGAGAACACAAGTCTGTCGTCACAATAGAACAATACTATAAATTTGAAGTTATTAACATGTGTCTCGGGTGATCCGATCACAAGTGGACAGCTTTAAGTCTGTTTACACCTGGCATTAACATGCATCTCCACATGCGTCCTGAGTGACCACTTGTGATTGGATCTCACTTCCCCGCTCTATATGCAAATAAACACGGACATCATTTCCGTTTTCAAAGACCAAATTCTCCCGTTATTAACCGGCGGGAGGACTGAACTCAACTCGTTTGATAATGGGATAAATATTCAGGATATATATAAATATTCCGCGTCAGAATAGAGAAGGAGAGAGAGTTATATGCAGCAATCTCCCCACAGCTGCGTCTCTCCATTGAGAGACACTGCGCATTCACGCACAAGACACAGCAGCGTAACTTAATCCATTATTTAAATCTCCGACACGCCAACAGCAGTGGTCAGGATCTAATGTTAATTAATGTTCTGTGTTCTTCTACACATACAATATGTCAGCTGTTACAGACGCAGTCCAGGTTCATACTGTTTGGAGTAAAGCAGCCGTCCTCCCAATAAATCCTGAGCTCCATTATGCCGAGTAGCGCAGCAAAACTAAAAAAAATTGTCCCTTCTTCCAATTTCATCGGATGGGGGACAATGAGATAGTATGAGGCGGTTTGTTGTATATGTTACATTCTGTTTGAATATGGCTTGCTATAATTCAACAGGTTATGCTATAAATTATGTTGGTTTATGGTGTTTTAAAATCCATGTGCCCCTTTTTAACTTCGAGCAGCTGCCCCTCTAAAGGTCTCTGTACGGTCCTGCATTTGAACAGAAGAACATAACATAACTTGAACATAAGAAAGTAAAGATAAGTAGCCAACTAGTGTAAAATAACATGACGCTCTGGGTTGATTTTCCTCCTGTCCTCCTCAATTTTTTGAGTCACCAGCTGCCACTGTTTGGCACTATAGAGTCAACAGTTCATTAAAGCACCAGCATTTCCATGGTCCACGCACACAGGTGTTTTCAGTTATCTTGCTTGATTACAGTAGACCTCTTCTCATGACTGGGGGCATGTACAGACTGTGATAATTGACATCTCCCTTACTCTCCTGTTGTTGCACCTGTTAGGGCAGGGCAACAGTTATTATTAGCACAAGGAGGTTGGTGACTACAAATAATTTCTAGTAAAGCTCCACATAACTTCAACCTGAGCAGAGGTTTAATCAACCAACAACTGGAAACACCTGTGTGTAAGGCCTTTGATTTTCCTGTTCTTAATGTTGTTTTATTCTGTTAAATAGCTGGCAAGGTATAATATGACACACATTATGTTAAACTGTCACACTGTCATGGCTTACTAGGACACCTGAATCGAGCCATCGTTATCACTACTTTATTAGTGAAAAGGACCTATTAGCATTCTGATGTTGGAATCATAATCTTTAATTTGTCTTCTCTGTTGATGGCTTTGTTTGATTTTGACATAATATGGACATTAAGAATAAGTTCTTCCACTTCATGATTTTATTACTGAACATGCTTCAGCTTCAACAATCTTTAGAGACTTTGTATTTTTGTACAGCATGTTGCTTGGGCAAAAAAAAGATTTGTCAACATTTTGCACAAAATCACTCTTCAGATGAATACATTTGAGTTTTGGAGGGAAATAAAATAAAATTATGTGTCAGCCACATTTACGAGAAACCTTCCACCCAACCAACCCATGCAATCATACACAAACACCCTCACACTATGGGGAAAGAGATGTATAGCTCTAACAGCAGAAAGAGAGAAACAGAAAGAGAGGGCGTGAAACTGAGACTGAGTTAGTGTGAGTGACCTAGCCACAGACATAAGGCCTTTCTCAATCTGCATTCTTGTCTGTACTTGTTCTCTTGTGTACTTGTGAAACTTCGTCAGTCACAGTCCAAGTACTGTTCCAATTCAAATCCACAACCAGTCATCTCAGCTGCTAGCAGCCCGACTCCTGAGATGATTGGTTGGTCAACATCCGTCGCCATCCCAGGAAGAACATGATCTGATGAACTGATCTGTGCAGCCCTTTGGTAGTTTATAGTTGGCTCTAATGTATTGCAACATGAGTTGATAAGGAGCATTTTGATGTATGATATAATTTCTTTTGGAAAATAAATGTTGGTCTCACAGATGAAATCTAACAGTTGTAGCTGCCAAATCAGTTTGTCTGAATGTAAAGTAAAGTTTCATGTTTTTACTGGACAGAGCAACACAGCTGCCTCTGAGGCCCTTTATATACAGATATGACCACATTTAAATAAATATAAATTTATTAAAATGAACAGATTGGTGTGTATTAAATTTCATTTTATTTTATTGAACTACAGTTTGAGTTTTTATTATAGCTGCATTACAGACTGAATAACAACTGAATGAGGATTGATTGAATTCAATGAGGTTATTTTTTTGTGAGAAAAAAGTGTTAGTGGAGCTTCGAGTTGAGATTATTTTGTCACAGTACAATCACGTAGTTGTGATGAAGCAGAGCTCCTGCTGTCAGCAAGTACACTGCTGTTCCATTTGCAGAATCATCATATTGTGTCCTCCCATCGTTGGAAGTTTGCACTCCCAAATTGAACTTGCCAAGTCCAAACTTCCAAGTACACAAGTCCGAACATGGCATACTTGGTATTGAGAACAGCGCAGAGATACAGACTAACATAGAAGGAAGCATATTTCCAATCAGACTCTGGACATTGAGTGGTGACTACTAGCCAACATGACAGACTGGTGAGAAAGACTCCTGGGGTAGAAGGGCAGCTTGTGACCATGGGAGGACTCTCTGACTTGATTTCTTCATCAGCAGGTGCCAGAGTCCCCTGACACATGGACACATGCAGCCAGCATGCACACATAATGACACATATGCATGCACAGGCACATAACACACACACACATTTAATCACATCCAAGTGAGGGTCTGGGACCTCGTGTCAAGGTTACATGCTGCGGCAACCCCTGAACTGTCCTTATGATCACTTGGATGTACATCTATCTGAGGTATTTTTTGACCTTCTGTTGTAAATATAAAAAATACTTTGTTGGTTAACACTGCATTCAATTAAAAATGCATGTACAAAAATAAGCTGCGACCTGTTATTCTCATGTAAACTTTTCTACAGATACAGAGAAGAAAAAACATGTAATGTTTCATTTGTTGCGTAACAATTCAGTACCTCATCAAGAAGGCAATTCATCCATTGATTTTCTACTTATTATGTCAAAGTTCATACTGGAAAATGAGTTTGCTATACTATCGCAGAACCTTAGAAATAAATAGTTGTTCTCAGCAAACATGACGGTGATTCTTATAGCTATCCTTGAAGTGCCTCTTCTCTCTCTCTTGGGTCTGTGGGTTCAGGGAAGTTGTGCGTGTGTGTGTGCACACACACACTTATATGTATGCATATAGTTATCCCAAGGACTGACCTGACACTTGGTTATCTCCTCTCTCCTTTGGCCTGCCTGTCACAGACAGCATAGGGAGTGAAGAGTGGCACGGGGAGTCCCTCAAGTAAATGATACAAACCATGCATTATGGATCCTCACGTAAGTAAACAGGACCCAATGACCTTTTGGACCAATGGAGAGAGGGCAGCAGAGTAAAAATTCCCACAGCAAAAAGAGAAGCAAGCATTTATTTATTTATTTTTTATAATGCCAAGATGTGAAAGGTGCACCAGGAGGAAAGACTGTGAATACTTCTCACACTATTATTTACTGATAAATAAGTTTTGTAATTTCTCATTTCTCCCATTTCCTTTTATCCCATTTCCCCCCCAATTTAGTGCCATGTGTAATACAAATCTCAAAAGCTAGTATCATGGGAACTGCATGAAATGATTATACTGTACATAACTCTAATATGATAATTATTCATCTGTTGAGTCTAAGAAAACGAGAATAAACAGAGACAACTCTCAGGGGAATTTAAAGGGGCACTATACATTTGCTATGTATATGTGAGTATATATAGTAACTGAAATGTGATCAGCTAACACACATGCACACACTTTAGTTGTTTTCTTCAGCACCAATAATAGTCACTTAAACTTGGTGGAGCTAATGTGGTTAAGTGTCACCTCTGAGTCACAGATACATGATACCAAATGTGACTGGTCTTTTAATTAAGTGTTATTTTGTTTTTTTTCAAGGAAGTATGCAATCTCTGTCCAGACTTTGTGTGCTTCCTTAATGAATGCCCAGGCCAAGGGAAGGATAGTAAGAAGAAATGCTTTCAATTTAACCAAATACAGCAAAGCGTGTGAGCTAGTTCAGGCAGTCAGCTTGAGTCTTATGCTACACTCACATGTCATACTCTGCTCACTGCAACATACAGTGTATCCAACGCATCTTCTCATAATGGTGGTGTATGTGAGCCATCAATGATCTGCTCACGCTTTTACTGTATGTCTGTTGCCACACCTGACACTTGCTGTCAGTAGCAGCTATAACTGTGGCATTTCAAAAGCTTCACCTCCACCCCAGAATTCACCTGTAGGCTATATTCCCCTCTGGCCTAAATGCTAGAGGGGAATATGGACCTCCTCTGTCCTATATTCAGTGTAAACACAGCATATAACTTCGAAGAGCAGATTCACTATAATCTTAAAAAAAGAAATACTTTTTTCCTTTTCTGAAATTGTGACATCACAACTTGATATCAATCAGAATTATTGATACAAAAAATGTGTTCCTGCTTTACTGGTCAATATTATAATCAGCAAAACAATATGGGTGAAAAAATGAAAATGGGGTTTCTGTATTTTGTTTGTTAGGCAACATCAGTACAATTTTTAATCATCAATGCAATTACTAAGGCTCAGAATGTCACATCAATCTCCCCTGTCCATTCATATATAGATATTTGTGCAGTACTGAAAACTTCTGGACATAAAGACAAAAATATATATGCATATACATTTAGATTTTTTGTTTTTTTCCATAAAAATGTTTACCAGAGCATGCCTAGTACTAGTCATACAAAATGATGGCTGGTCCATCAATCATTGTCAAGGCTGAGGAACATCATTCTTCAAAAAGATATTCCCTCATTTAGTATTTTGATGATGGTGGTGGAGAGCGCTGTCTAACATGTCAGTCCAAAATCTCCCATAGGTGTTCAATTGGGTTGAGATCTGGTGACTGTGAAGGCCATAGCATATGATTCACATCATTTTCATACTCATCAAACCATTCAGTGACCCCTCATGCCCTATGGATGGGGGCATTGTCATCCTGGAAGAGACCACAAAATGATGGCTTGTCCATCATTTTTCCATCGTTTTCATAACTTGTCCTGTATATATATATACAGATAGGTAACAAATTAAAGGAAAAACTGGTACAGGCCTGAATTTTTGACCTCTACAGTGAGGGGATCTGGTAGCTCTGTTATGCTTTGGAGGGCATTTTGCTGGCATGGTTTGGGTCCACTTGTCCCCTTAGAGGGAATGGTCACTGCAAATCAATATAAAGTTGTTCGGAGTGATCAATTTGTCCATGATCAAACATTTTTATCCTGATGGGAGTGGTCTCTTCCAAGATGACAATGCCCTCATCCATAGGGCACGAGGGGTCACTGAATGGTTTGATGAGTATGAAAATGATGCGAATCATATGCTATGGCCTTGCAGTCACCAGATCTCAACCCAGTTGAACACCTATGGGAGATTTTGGACTGACGTGTTAGACAGTGATCTCTACCACCATCTTTAAAACACCAAATGAGGGAATATCTTTTTGAAGAAGTTTCTCATCTACACATTTAAGCACAACTAGAGCAAAAAGAAAAGATAACATGTGGTATTACATACCATCATTCCTAGTGTGTGTGTGTACAACATCCAAATTGAGTAGTCTGTTTGAATCAGTTTGCGATTGATGAGTGATAACTGTCACATGTATAAGTCAGAGTTATTTTGGAAATGTGTTCTTAGTTGTATTTACTTTTCCCCTGTACATGTATTCTGAAACAATGAAATTACATGATAAAGGTGAAGTATTCTTTGGTATTCAGAGATGTTTAGAGGGGAGGATTGAGATATGAGGGAGCCAGAGAAAAGATTGGTGTCAGATTTTAATGAGACTATGAGCATTCGAATAAAATTTTGATTGGATTAGTGCTGTTCAAGTTCATTCAATCAATGTCATCAGATTCTCTTTGAGAGATGTGAAATTACAGATGTCTGAGTCAGGTCTATAAAAATTGGTTCAGTTTTTGTTGTTTTTTAAGATCTAATCATTATAATAATTAGAATTATTATTGACTATAATAATTAATACATGCATACATTTATAGCATTCAAAGCAGCAGCTGGATTTCAGTTGTCAACCCCCTGCTGGCTTCCCACCCATGACCACTGTCAGTTGTATTTGTTGAGACACCTGAATCCCTGTTGTGGTGGGTGAATGTTTTACCTTTATACCATCTAGATGCTCATACACAAACTGAAAGCAGTATTTAATATAAAGTTTTATTTACTTATTTTTTTCTATTTGACATGCACTCACCCCATATAATTTCATGGACGATCAACTGCCAGTATTAGGGGTATAGGTATGTCATTTCAGCTCTCGTTCTCATACTTTCTCACTTTTTGCTGTCTTGGTTACAAATTGCTTGGTTGCAAAATTATTTTTCCTGAAATGTGATTATGGAAAAAAGTCTGATTTGAAAAAATAAATGGTGTTATTAGAGTCGCCAATACAGCAGACTGATTCCTGAACCCATGTATTTTTGCTGTAAATACTAAAATTAAAGTCTAAAACAGCTTGAGACACAAGAGGTGTGATGGTCACCTTAAGAAAGATTGCATAAATTAGAGCTATCACACCATGGCTTTAAAACCTGCTGCGTGAGGCCTTAACAGCATATTAACCTCCTTTGTAAAACAGGACAGTTTGGGAACAAGGAGAGGCTGCTGATCCCACACAAAGTTGATTTTCATGGGATGCCAATAGAAGCTATCCACAGTTACATACTAGACAAAGCAGATAACTTATGATTCAGAGCCATGTCAGTGTGGCTGATGGGAGGGTGACTAACCCTCTAACCCTAAACCTGACCCATCACTTACCTAAACCTTTATGTTGGTTAGAGATTTTCTATTTGGTTGCCCTTTAGTTAGACTGCAATTTCCGGTGTTGTCTACATGACTTGAAACTGTTATGTGAAGTACAGGTGTAACTTATCTGAGGCTTTAAAATGGACCTGGACAAAATCCACATGGACTACTAACCCAGTTCCTAACGACATACTAGTTTCTGAGGTAAGTTTAGAACAATGGGCCCCAGATTAGAATTGTGGAGGGAAAAAAAGGAAATAGCTGCTGGTATTTGTCATTGTCATCTATAAGGTAGCCCCAGATTCTGGGGATTCATCATTGTTAGGACAGACTCCAGCAGATACATTTCCTGTACTTTTATCTAAAAAGAGAAAAAAAACATGATTTCACAAGACCAGTTCTCCTCACATTAACTACTACTCAAGGGTGTAGTGGAGGGTAAACCCACCCCTCAGATTCTGAAATAGCATTTGTAAAAATCTCCTGAGTTTACAATGGATTGTACAATCCCTAATTCTGTCTTTCAACTGATCATAGCATTCCCTGTGAGTAGGAAGCAGCTATGTTCCTCCACATCATACATTCATGTTAGGTAAAGATATGGGATAAATGGGCATGCACAACAAAGTCAACCAGAAGTATAGTGGCATATGTGCTGGTCAAGCAAGTTATATTCAAATGGTCGGCCATTTTCACATAAACGGAGTTCTCATGGGGTCTACAGGAACACTTGAAAAAAGCATTACCAAAAATGATTACAGTGTGATGTACAGGGACTGTATGAATATTGCTAGGTGGAGAGGGGGTGTTGCAAAAGGGCAGAAGGTAGTCTGATGTTTTAGGAGAGAATAGGAGGGTCTTTTTTTTTCTTAACCCATCTTTATATTTTATTTCAACCTTCCTTTGTGACACTTATTATATTTAAAAAAAGATCAAATACTTCAAACAAAAAGCCAGCTGAGGACAACAATTCTGGCTCTGTGTGAGGGCTTTATTTTCCTTGTCTCAGTCATATAATTAGCTTGTTTGTTTTGACAAACACAATACATGTGGATCTCGTTAGTGATTACTGATCATCTCCAGTCTAAATATCTCCTTTGTTCTGCATCTGAAGAGAGAGAGAAGTTAGACTATAATATGATGCAAGTTTAGAATCACACACTGCAAATTATTCTTATGATCAGTGAAATGAAACATGTTGACTGTGAATGTGTAAACACACCTGTCATCCCTTCTTTCACAGCTGAACTTTTTCTAACTATTTACTAGTGATTAACTTGTAGTTTGATATTTGCCGGTGCTCTGTTTGGTTCAGCTGAAAAAGCTCCCTGTGAGTCTGCAGCAGCTGCTCCAAAAGTGGTTAATGTGAAACTCAGAAGTATGATGAACAGTCAGAAAACTAATCCCAGACAACACCAACAAATTTTCAAGTTTGGTAGATAGATTTGTGTAAATTGCCAGCACTAATGTCAGTACTGCCATGCAGTAATTCATTTTTAAATTTAGAGATATATTTATAAAAAACAAACAAAACTTTCAGCCAAAAAATATTGTCTGCTCTATCAAACATCTCCTCCATCAACAGCAGCACAAAAAAAGAACTTCAAATAATTGGAATTTTTTAAGATGATATGGACCCGCTCATCTCTAAGGTGTTTTTATCTTCCACCTTGGGCTCTGGTTAATGTGACTTTATCTGTGTGAGGCCTCTGGATCATATGGTGAACTGAAACGCTCACTGATATAAAATAATGTTGAGTTGTAATAAAGGTTGAAGACAGTCAGTAGGATTGGCGCACAGTGTATAGCGTCCTCCTGCTTTACATGTGGGTCTTTTAGAACATCTAGTACAAAGTGCATCATGATTGCTGTCCAACCTGCCGATCCTGGGACCCCGATGGTTGCGGGAGATTGTTGGCTGCCTGTCAGTCACACTGACCAGCAGGATTCGCGCTACCACCTCCCCACTCCAATAACATACTTACTTAATACACTCCCTAAATAAGTTTATTAAAATTTTTCTTCCACTATGGTGCTAACACACTATTATGATTATTAGGCTTTATTAAACAAGGACCATGCATAAAAAACATTAATCTCAAAATGAAAAGAGATGATTTATGCCAGATTTAGCTATTAGCTAATTTCCATCTGCAGTCCCTGGGCAGGTACACAAACAATTACCAGATAATAAAAACATTCATTTACATGCAACTCCACTCATTGCAATAGAGGCCTGATGTACAGTAGTCTATCCATTGTTTATGGTTAGCAAACAACTAACATCTCTAAATTATGTCCATGCCCTCCAGACCAACACATAGAAGGGTTTTTTGATCTGCCACTATTGACAGGACATCCCTAATCAATGTTTCAAAAATAAATACATTTTCATATCTGACACAGCTACAGGTAAGGTTTGGGAAAGATTATGGTTTCAGTTAAAACTACTTTAAGATTAGGGTATCTTTGTTGTCATCTTCACAATAATAACCACTTGGTTGAGGTTAAGAAATGATTATGGTTATTGTAAAAAGACACCAACTCGGACTGTCAGTAGAAAATGGGAAACAAATAATGCTCTCCTGTGGCAAAGTCCCACATTTTGTTAACCATTGATCCATCCCGACCTCCATCTCATAACTTTCTGGCTTTATAATAATATTACACTACTCCTCCTTTGGTGCCTGCAGACAAGAGTAATAATTCCTACAGCTGCTAGAGGGGTTTGTCTCTTATTCGTAAACATACCTATGTCATTTTGGGGAATTTGCTAAAAAAAAATTATGCTGTTATTTTTCTTGGGTGGACAGTCTCTTTTACATATCCAGCAGGACACAGTGCAACAGCAGCATGCTGCTGGAGACATGTTTCCCACCCCCTGACAAAATTCATTTACTTGTGAGCCCTTGTTTTATCTCCATCTACTCCTGAGACTCCACTTTGTTCACTAGTGACACATTAATGTGGGCTCTGCTTTTGTGCTGGACAGGTGCAGGCTTCTGCACTTCCTTGTCAGGTGCTATTGGAGGCATTTAATTCACTCTAAAAATATTGCTTACTGTAACTTTGCGGTTTAACTGATGCAAAACGCAGTCTTTTTTAAAATCCTGGAACAATATTTTCAAGACATATAAAATTCCATAATAAGGAACGCATAACAGAGATTTAACCTATTTCCTGATTGGTGGGTAAACTTTCAGTTTTGATTTATAGGAATGGGGAGGAAAATTTCTTCTGCCCTCAATAGAGAAGACATTGAAAACTTACAATTGAACTCAACAAGCACTTTTGTCTTCTGCTTGTTTCCTTCATCTATCCTTCCTTCAGATTTGCTTTTTATCCCAGAATGACCTTTATGAATAATGAGGTGCTCCAAAGGTAACCGTGACAACGGGTCTACCTTGGAGGCGGTTACCTTGGAGATGAAGTAATTCGACACCTGACAAGGAAGCGCAGTGTGTTCGCCTCATCCTCTGAATAGAGGGATGGAAATCTGCTGATTAACACTGACAATCTGAAGAGCACATTGTGCTAGCGCATTAATAATAAACTCTTAAAATGCCTGTGTATGCTTTTAGAGAAGGTTATACAGCCATGAAAAGAAGGTACAGTAAGATGTAGGAATAAGTGATGAGCAAGGGATGACAGCAGGGTTAAAAGATAACTTGGCTTGGTTTCACACACTTTATTTGTACTGCTTGTCCTATTTAAAGGTCTTAAGAAGAGAAATTACTAATTTTTTGGGGGTACTAATTAGCTCCTTTTTTCAGCATAGGAGGATATTTTAGTATGTACAAAGTGTATAATTAATAAGCCAAGAAACTTAAATGGCTTCTGGGGTGTTAAGCATTAATTGCCTCTGCAAATTAACATATCCGCCCCATCGTTTTCTCCCACTGTGACTTTAACACTCCATAATACTTAATGTGAGGACGAGGCTTCTTCAGAGTGAGATGTGTGTGTGTGGGATATATGTATATATATACATACATACATATTTTGTGTACATTTTTTAAATCTTCATTATATTTTCCTGGGTTCATACAAGTAAGGTAGTATTTGTTCCATTACCTGCTCCTCCATAAGCTATTGTTTCCAAAACCCAAACCCCAATGAAGCATGGTGTTTTTGTGTTTTTGTCTCACTTACATACAAAGGATTTTTTGCATACATCATAGACTAATTTGTTAAGTGAAAGCAACATAACTGTGACACAAGGGTGATATAAAAGCTATTCAAATCCTTTTGCCTGGGGCTTTAAAAAATATTTAATGAAATGATAGTTTGGGTTAAAACCTGACTTGTTCCCTGTGTAGATGCAGTGATGTGTGCCCAATGTGCCAAGCCAATGTGCCAGCTCAGTGGGTGCAACTCCCCCAGTGTCAGATGACCAGGTTGTGAATCATTGATCTGAGCAAATCAATAGTCAGCACGTCCATCTCCCCGCCACTCTCAGTGGGTCGCCATCTGTGTGTGTGTCCATATCCTGTCCGAAGCCATCGCAGGAGCCTATCAGTGCACCCCAGGTGGCTGCCATCTGGGTCCTGCCGCTTAACACACAGCATGGCTCTCTGTGTAGGAGAGTGTTGTATGTATGCATGTGTTTGTGAGATAGAGAATGACCATGAAATGTCATATTTGTGGGTGTGCATCCTCAGTGACTATGCCGTGTGTAAGTGCTGTCAAATTGAGTCAGTGTGTGCATGTGAGAACACGAAGGTGCATAGTGTGTTGTTGCAGAAAGTTGAACATCTCTGGAATATTGCATGGATGGGGATACAAAGTGGTGGAGGAGGTGTTGGCTAGCTCTGAAGAGGGTGGTGTGATAATGAAGTGGTAACAAGGTGCTTGTTTTGGCACGCTATTCTCATGATTGTTGGCTGTGGAATATTTTGGAAGCAGGACTCAGCTTGTGTGCATGTTTTGCACTAAGTGTACAAACATAGAAGTGTTGGTGCGTTGGTGTGAGTTTCTGACACTTCTTGACTAGCTCGTCTTCTCACTCTTTCGACTCACAATGCTCTCTGTAAGTGTGGTATTTGAGTCATGACAGTCTTGACAGTCATTGCACATGAACTCATGCTTTGCTGTTGAATTGGGGACAAATTTTTATCCAAGTTTGTCAGTATTAATTTCACATAATTTTATGCTGCAACTTCTTGAGCTTGAAAAAGGGACTGTGAAGTCAGATCCATACATTGCAATACAATTTAATACTGAACATCTCAGTCTGTTTAGTTGCACAACTGAAAAGTCCTCCTGTTGAAACATCACATGGTTCATGCAGTATACATGTTTGGCACTGGTAGCATCAAGCTGAGCTTCATATTTGATCTTTTTGTGGATTGCAGATTGGTTCAGCACCTGCATGTACAGTAGGATCTGTGGATATTTCTGTGACTGTTTCTCCCCTTTGCCTTAATATATGTGAAAATTTGTTAACCTGAGCTAAACTTCACACTCTACACACACAAGTCCAGCCATGGCTCCAACTCTAACCTTAAAGAGACTATCCCCACCCCACCAAAACTCTCAGTAAATGTTCAAACTGTGGTCCAGTCAGTGATCTAACTGGTAGATACTGTGTGCCCCACAGTTTCTTCTTTAATGCTACAATATTGGAGCAGGTAAAAGCACACAAATGTACTGAAGAAAAAGCTATGCTGCATGTATGTGCATTTCCCCTTTAAAGGTGCTATATGCAAGAATTTGACTTTAAAACATTCAAAAATTACCTAAAATTATCAACACAATGTGAAGAAATAAGTGTTGACATCATATCAAAGACATCTATGTATTGTGTTGCAGAGATATCTACTGAAGTTAGCATGCTAACCAGCTAGCCCCACTGACTGAGTCACTGTAGCATCCAATCAGCCCTCAGTCCAACTTCTTCTAGGTTAGATTTATTCAAGCAAACATTAACTCAGTGTTAGCACTGAATTGATTTTGCTATCATACTTAGTTAAAGTCCTAGTTACTTAGTTTGCTAGCTAACAGAGCACTGATAATGCATTATTGATTTGCTAACATGACGTAACATAACAGACATCCTAATTTTCTGGTGATATGCTGCCTCCAATTGGTTTGGAGTGTTGAGTATGAATTCTACAGGTGGCCAATTCTTACATACAGCACCTTTAAGGAGCAGTTATTTCAAAAAAACAAATAAACAAAAAAAAAACAAAACATTACTTTTAGCTATTTACATACAGCAACTGTAGACATATTATTACAAACCTGGATGAGGTTTGTGATAAATGAGAATTCACACATGCAAGTCTCTCAGTTTCAGTCAAATGTATTAAAATTAAAGATACACTCCCTGATTTTGCTACAAAACCCAATATCATTTCAAAATCACAAAACATCTGAATCGCGACAGTGTATCTATAAATGCATTAACATGCACGTACATACAGTGTGCTTGTGCAGAGGCTTTGTCCTAAATCTCCCAACAGTACTACCTGCTATCAGAGTTAGAGTTACAAAGACTGTGTTATGGAGCAGAAAAGTAAACACAATGTGAAACACTCAGAATCCCTTGGTGAAACTAGCAGCGGCCATACATCAAAAGAAACTGACCTGGAAAAAAAGAGACAGATTCGGGTGCATAGGCAAGGGTCATTTCACCACTAACTGAGAGGAGATGAAGCTTGGGGTAAACTGTGATTATAGTTTTAGAGTAAACAGTGTCTTTGGGTCACATTTAAGAAAAAAAAATCAGTGTATATGTGAACTTGTCATGCAAGTTCTCGCAAGTCTCTTTGCTATTTTAAGACCGACGCAGTTGTCATAATCCTGTCCAGCGCCCACGTTGTTCAAATAGCAATGGCACTTGCGCCCATCAGTGCACCCATGGGCGTGTTGGTCTAAAAGTAAGGTGTGGTCAGACGCATTGTTGGTGCATTGCTATCTTGAGGCAGCAGAGAGTGACTGCGCTATTGACCAAGGAAAACCTGGTCTAAAGTCAATGGCGTGATGTTTCACTGTTATTTTAAGGGCACATTATCAGGACAGTAATATGCACTTACACAGGCGGGTGCACAACATACACTCTGCTTGTTACACACACAGGACGCGCAGCAGCGCACAAACATGCAAAAGGTAACAAATAAAAGGATTACAATGAAAGATTATTATTGTGTATATTAATATATTTTAAAAAATGTCATATTGCTTAGTCATAATATTTATCAGAATTAACTAATTGCAGTAATGATGGATTAAATTGTTTAATTATTTGACCAAATCGTGGCAATACATGTAGGTATTTAAACAGGTGGACAACAACGGATCAAACACAGATCGACTTTCCTGCTGCAGGAGCTTCAAGCTGTAGGAGTTTACAAACACATTTTTTTAGATATTTTTATCACAAATTCCTCCTGCAGTGGTGGCTGCACTCTCCATCATCTGCTTTAAAACAGGTCAAATGACATCAACAATCTGTTATTCATGATGGCCTAATCAATGCAATAGACAAGTGAAAACACATCAGTAATAGTCTTATATATTTTACAAAAATGAACAGGACATTTTTTTGATAACTAAAAGCAGGAATTATAGCCTAAGTGATTTAATCAGAATATTTTCACGGATTCAGAGAGTAAAAAAAACAAACTATTGAGCTACTAATTCATGTAGACTAGCCTAATTGATAATTTAATGAAAGGCTTCTCTCATTTGAATTTAGAGTCTTCTACATTTTATTCAGGTGACAGCAGCAGCTTGTTGCATATCTCTGTTATGTTATTAATTATTCATGACAATTTGGCAGCACTTCGAAAGACACAATACATTCAGTGCAGCATTTTTCAATATTACTGTGTCACCAAGTCAGGTCTCCTCAGCATTTTTGCCTTCAAGTCTCGTGAAGTCGAGTCTCACAGCATACAGACAGCTCTTGTTTTTAGCTCGTTCATATTATCTATTATTATTATCTTAACAGTTAATTTTCGGGACAAACAGGACGGGATTTGGGACAACTGCTTGTAATTTGGGACTGTCCTGAATTTTTCAGGATGTCTGGTCACCCTATTTGGTTTATGACCACATACCTCCAAAACTAATGAGATTCCCATCAGCCTCATCTGTGTTTAGTGCTAATTAACAAATGTTAAGATGCTAACAAGCTAAACTAAGATAGACAACATGTTAAACATACCTACTCATACATCGGCATGTTATCATGTATGTTAGTATGCTGATGTTAGCTCAGAGCACCGCTGTGCCTAAATATAGCCTCACAGCACCACTAGCATGATGTATGATGAGTGTAGTGAAGTGATATTCAATGTCTTGTCTTCATTGGTAAAGTTTTATAATTTCATAATTGTTGTATCTTGTTTTAATAAAAACCTTTGTTTGGTTGTTCTGTGTGTTCTATTCAACATGTCTTTTTACTAAAATGACCTCCATTTACATTTGCATGGCTGAGCGGGTCCACCTGTCCTTCTTGCTGGATTGGGTCTAAGAGGATTGTACACTGCCTATTTTTTTTATTTTTTTCCTAAAAATGAAAATAAGTCTTCAAGTAGCAGGTTGATGATTTATGTGTGTTTACTGACTGAGCTTGTGTGTGTGTGTGTACATGTGACTCTGTCAGTGAATACTTTGTGTCATTTCTTCCAGTTTCACAAGCCGTTCTACCCTGTGAAGCTGAGATGACAGGGTCGTATGTCATCTCTCCTCTCTCCCTTCTTCAGGTGTCAAACTTGGACAGGAAGTCAGGATTTAAGCCCTGTGCTTCCTGCCATAGTATGACTCAGTTATCGTCCAAGAACAGCTGTTTGTGCTGAGAACCGTTGTCATCCCCCTTGTTGCCAGGATCATTTCGATTTAGGTATCTGTCACAAATGCTGATGCATTTTGGAAAATAAAGGCAGCAGAGCTCACAGAAAGCTGCGGGATGGGCTGTTGATTAAAATCTGACCTTCAAAATGTATCATGCAAATTTAACAGTGAAACTAAACCAAGCAATATATTACGATCAACGCCATGTACCTCATATTATGTTAATTTGTGGATTCCTCATTATTGTATTAATTCAAAGTTGATGTAGCATGACACAAATTTACTGTGATTCTGAACATAAATAGAACAGATGAAAATGAACATTTTTCATCCAAAAATGTCCACCTTCCATCTGATTATCTGTCCTACTCAAGGGTGACCCGCCAAGAGCTGAAAAGAGAACCATAGAAATTGTCCATGAACTTCACTTCACAGTGTAGTGCTGTGGACTGTAGTGGTTCTTCAAGCCAAAAAATGACCCTATTGTGAAGCTATAGTTAGATTTTGAAGATACTATCTAAGGTCTCTCTTGGCATATAAAAAGCAGCTGATCCTTCTGCACCTTTAGTTTCATGGAAAAGAGTGATAAAACACTACAGGAACAATGACACTGAAAGCATACAGTAAAAACAAACAGGGAAAAAAAGGACGATGATTAAATTAATGGACAGTAACATATATTTTACCCTTTTGCAGGTTAAGTTTGGGGAACATGTTTTAACTTGCATAGGTCATGGTGTTAGGGATGAAGCAGACTTTCTATAACAGAGACCGAATCCTAATGTGACATGGTCACAACTGCCTTTGTCTGTTTGCATCGTAAAGCATACTAAAGGTTTAAGATTAATGTTAAAATAGTGGAGTGTCTAACATGTTGAACACTGAACTGTGCGTGTAAGCACAGGACTTCTTATTCATTGGATTTCATCAGTCTCCAGAGCTGGCTTGATAGTACAGGAACACATGCCAGAGATCAATGAGTTTTCATTTAATAGGTCATTGATCAATGGGTCTGTATTGAAGTAAAAAAACAAAACAAAACAAAACAAAACAAAACAGTAAAGACGCTATTTTCTCATCCTCTGAAATGACTCAGTTGCCTCTGAAAAGCTTGTAAACCATTTTGTTTTCCTACAAAAAAAAATACATATCTGCAGTAGAATATTTGTAACCCAATTTTGAAGCATTCTTTTTATGTTTTTACTTTGCAATCAATCTGAAATGAAACTAATAATAAAACTGGTGGTTGTCTGATTTTGACACAATCTCAGTGCAGAAATGTACAGCTTGTTCTTTTAAACAGGGTTTCTGTAGTTAAAATGCAAGAGCTTTTCTCACCTCCTCCTCCAGCCAAGATCAAACTGTTTCTCCAGGTGTTGCCAGCAGCCCTCTTAAGGCACAGTTTGTTTCTTTTCTCTAAGTGAATGGGTTATCATTATCAGTATGTTCATCTAAGGCAGGTCATTTAAAACTAGCACAAGGTTAATTAATTAATCAAGTTTAATGGAGAACCTTGAAGTACCCTATGAAGAAATATGTGTTTTATAAAGGCCTTAATGAATGTGGCTCCACTGTTTGCCAAGAGTTTTATTGATCAGAAACCTCATTCTTTTTAAAGGTCTTAGTACGTCATGTTCTGTGGAACTACGTGAGATTTACTCATCCTTCGTTTATACCCAGGTAAATAACATGTTATTGCAGGAGTTGCATGTTGTGAAAATAAAAAAAATTATAAACTTTAAATCACACAAAAGAGAAAATATGAATTTTTAAAATATTTCAATGAATTTTTGATTGTAATAGACGTATTCAAATAACAATTTTTAACCATAGCAAAACTGGTTCCTTTTAATCTAACTCTATTTGCAGTAGTTGTTATGGAACTTTGTAGAGTGCTCTGGGTTAAGTGGAGTAATTTAGCAGTCTTAATCAATTTACCAGCTTCAATTAATCTTTGGAGCTCGGGTTGCTCTACAAAATTTCAATAGTCGCATCAAGTAAAATGTAAGTAATGGTTGTAGTCTCATCCTTCCCAAGGATTTTATCAGGTATCCTGGTTGTTGGTCCATTTAAGGATTGCTGCATTAATGTCTTTCTTGGGAAAATGTTTAAAGAGGATAGTGGTAAAGCTAAGGTTATGTTATTACACTGCTATCAGTTTGCTTAGCACTTGGGGAAAAGTACAGATATGTTACTCATTTGGTCTCCAAGCACTATGAAGACTCTTATTCCTGTGTTTGTTAATTTAAGTTTAGGATTTAACTCTTTGCAGACCCAAATTTTCATTCAGAAACTGTCACAGATGTGTATTTATCTTTTTTGTCAATTGGCCAAATGGTAAGCCTGTCATCATTTTTTGTGTGGTTATTAATGTTCCATTACTGAGAGACACATTGTCAGAACTAAGATCAGTCAACATGCATGCTCCCCAGGGTTATGTCAGATATTTGGTCTTATTTACACTGATTAGCAGTTGAGGTTGGTTTTCTTGTGGTTTGTGGAGGTGGTCTACAACACCACTTATCAGCCACTTAGGCAGCGTTCAGACTGACCTTATCCCTGTGAGAAAAAAACATAGCCTGCACATATGAATTAACCTGATCTGATGGGGCAGTGGGGGTGCCAATGCAGGGGGCTCTGGCAAAAAAGATGCAGGGTCATCCTGCAAAAGAGCTGAACCAGGCTCAAGTATTGCTGGAGGATAAAATAATTGCAAGCACACATTCTTGGTAGATTACTTGGAAATGTCAGTGGAGTATTTGTTTACTTTATGATTGTTGTGATTAAAGATAAAATAATTGCCACTGTCATAACTGCCCAGAGTTGTAAAATCATGTGTCTGTTATATAAACTGCTGTTAAGAGTTTCAGTGTGTGATAAGACTTCATATTAATGGATCTGTTACTCAAACCGGACTTCCTGGATCATATTTCATGTCTGTCCAGCACCTGAAGCACGGTTGTTTTCAGTCTTAATTCCCCTCTTACAATGCGATCCCATCATTCCTTCGCTGGCAGTTTAACACCCATTCACACCTTCACTCTTACATGACAGCCAGGTGGACTAACGACCAGCATGAGATCTCAACAGTTCTCAAGGTGTAAACAACCCCACAGAGGTTAAATTCCTGGGACTCCACTCACCAGTAACAACTGAATAAGCCTTTAGGATGAGAGATAACATCTAACATTAAAGGAAGGAATCTCTGTCTGTCTGTACGTCTGTCCTTTGCTTTTCTCAGCATCTACCGATAGCCTGCATGTGAGGCGTTTAGGGAGCATTGGTAAATTGTAGCGTCCACCAACCAGAATGGAACCATTCTTGGTTTGATACACAAAACAGTGGTCCATCATTTTACCTCATTAAAACATATCTCTGCATTGTGTGATGATAACAATTGGATGCAAAACACAAAGAAGATGTGGGAGATGTATTTGATCCCAGAGCAGTGAGTGAACCAGTGAGGTCAGTTATCATCTGCAGCCAATCGATCTCTCAGGTCAACCCTTATATCTACCTATATCTAATATCATAGATTCACAGAATCTATGATGAAAATCTTTGGTCCACAATGAATCAACAGCTTCATTGCTTATAGACAGACTTAACATTTTTGATGTCAAACTGAAGCTCATGTTATTTTTATCATGCAATTTTCCATGGTAAGCATGGTAAGAGTAGTCTTCTGCTCTGATTTTACCTTAGACCTTCTGGTGGGAGTGTGTGTCAGTGTAAGCTAAATTATTAGAAGCAGTTATCCAAACTATACACCAAGAAGTGAGGTGTTATAGATGAGTGGATTAGATGAAAATTTAGGGTGGTGTGTGGACATGTGAATATGATATTTATTGCGAATGCAACATATTACCCACCTGATGACAGGATACTCTAGTGTCTCTGTTTGGTTTTATGGTTTGCAATTATGGGGGATCAGCCCTGCTGTGAGTACACAGAAAAGTCCCCCCACAGGGACAATAAAGCATATTGTATCTAATCATAGCATGTAATTTGATTTTTGAAAGTGATTGTTTGCAGTGATACTAAAAAATTATTTCTGTTGTAGCTAGAAGACAGTAATAATCTCCAGCTTCTTTTCACCATATATGATAACCACAACCCTGTCGGCAGAAAAAATGTTGATGTGATGTTTAATGACAATGATTTTTAACATCCAGTGCCAACATATTTAATATTATTATGATGTTTTATTAGTCTCAAAACCTGCACACCTAAAAACTAGACACCTCTCTGTTTTTTCACACTGAAAAAGTGTTAGACATCATAGCAAAAACCTGTTTAAACCAACTTTCAGATTTGTTAAACCTTAATTTGCTTATGAAAACAGAAAAAAAATGGCAGTTTCACCGCTACTTCTCCATCCAGACCACATTAGACCAGGTCTAGATGTTGTGGATACTGTTCTGTGCACTTTTATCACATGCACGCACCTTGTTTTTATGTGCACAGGTTTGGAGACTAATTAAACACCATATATTATTTCTTTCTAAAATATTTGCCCATGGTAATATGATATCATTACTGTAAAAAAAAAGCAACATTGCAAGTACGTGATGGGCCATCCTGGCCTCCACGCTCTTTTTGTCTTCACTACATGAAGGACATGCTACGTCCTACGTTGGCACACATGCAGATCCATCAAATATGAAAGGAAGTCATAGGGATTCTTGGAAGGATTACCACAGCCTGTGTATTTAATTTTTACTGAGGCGCATCCTACTTTCCAGTGCATGCAGATTTACCAGTATGAGTCATAATTTTAAAGAGGAGTACTGTACCAACACTATTATACCATGCCAATCTTGTTTGAGTTACACAAATTGGTCCTCACTACTTTGGCAAAAGCATCAGTTAGCAGATATTTTGCAGATTTTGTAAATAGTTAAAGTTACCACAAGGAACTCTAATTTTGTGTTGATTTTGACAGCCCCTGTGGACAAAAGAGGTAGTGTTTCCTGGAATGAAGACTGCATTTCCCATGAACACCACAGCCTCATATCATAAAGATCTTGATCTGACATTTGTTTTGGCAGCAAGTGAAAGAAGGATGCAACTTATTTTTAATACTATTTTTCTTTTTTAAACAGCTGTTTGCAGGATGCATAGCGATGAGGTAATGTATCTGTTTGTGGCTATGTAAGATTAATAATTGTAATATGATGATGGTGAAACAAAGTAAACTTTGTTTTAGTACCATTCATACACCTAGGTTACATGTTGGGCTGCATTTACACCAAATCCAGCAATGCGGCACCTTCCTGCAGGGTTGTGCAGAGGTTTGGGCGTGTTTATTTGTGCTTTAGAATGTAACCACTGTGAAACAATTAGAAAATAATGTTTTATTTCTCTGATTGCTTCGTTCTCGCTACCGCCACACCCTCTCTTCATTCACTCTTTAGTTTGCTCGACTACCGATGCTCTCTCTCTCTCTCGCTCGTGCTCTCATTTTGCTCACACTCTCTTTCTCTGTTTCTCTCATCTTTTTTAAAATGAGTTGGAAGGCCGACAATAAGTCTAACTTTACTTTTAAAGTTACCAAACAAAGAGAAATGTCCTCCTCTTGTACAAGTAACGTCTTTGTACTCCCTCATGCTACAATGCTACATGTAATGTAAACATAGGCTCCTCTGGTCTGTGGCCCTTAAATCATTTCATCTGATTTCATGGGAAATCTGACCCGGTGGCAGGCATTTAGAATAACTATATAGAAATAGCCCATCTACTTGCTGATGGTCTTGTTTGCTTACACAGGTCATATAGAGGCATCAGTATTAAACTGAGACTGTTTCATAACCAGTTAAAAACTCCTTGTGGTTGCTTTAGGCTCTGATGATAAGGTGACACACATCATCCTTGTTTAATGCACTAGCAGAAACACTCACTTGTTTCATAAACACAAGAGAGCATCCCAGCGTGAAATGAAAAGGTATCCTTACTGGTAAATGTTAGGTTTATATTCCATATTAGCATGCAAAGTGTAATTAAAAATTGAAGTAAACTACCTGCACGTGGCCTGTGAGATGGAGTGTGCTGATGAAGCTGCATTAAAGCATTGATTTTTAATTAGCAATTCCCAGTTGCGACATGAGCTGAAACATGAGTCTGATTAAATGTGGTTTCTGATTTCAACTTTTTATTTATGTTGAATAAATTTTTCTCTTTACATTTAATATAACTATTAGTTTGTTCATGAATTATTTGGCAATGTTAATATAACAAAATCATTGTACATCAAACAGGTCTTCCTTTTATATCCTTTTCATTTCAATGGCTCATCTTCAATAAGCATACTTGCCAGCAGTTCATTAATTATACAGTAGTTGACAACATAACAGAGTACATTATTCTTCCTGGTTTCTTCATACCCATTACCTTAATATGGCTGTTGAACTCTTCTGATAAAATGAGGATCCTGGTAATGAGAAAATCGTACTATGCAGCAAATAAGCATTGAGCAAATACATACAGTATGTCACTTTAATCCCCTTTTTGCATCAGTCATATCCTTAGCTTTTGTGACAGTGCAGTGCTACCCTAGCATCTGCAAAACTGCCATTAACCTGCAGTCATTTCCAAAGAATGGGCTCACTGCTTTGTTAAGCCAACATGTCATTTCTCTTCCACATCTCATTCTGTGTGAATGCTATTGTTCTTTTCCCTTGGCTTTTTAACTACTCTGTCTGTCAGCTCGCTTGTATTTTCAAGGTTGTTAGACAGTCATAAATTCCAAGTATTTCATTTACAACGAGGCAAGCTGCAACTCAAACAAATGCTATGGATAATGCTTGACTATGAATTAATCTGTCCCACTTGATATGTTTATTTGTGGAGGACAAGGACAGAGTTCTGTACTGTGAAGTTTACAATAACATTATACAAACATTTTCTCAGTTTCAAAGGTCATGGATTTGTATTAACCATTATTATGTGTACATACTCTATATTTCTGAATATTGAGTGATAGATAGTTTACAGACTAATTTTCTCCAGGTCACCTGCACATACCTACACAGCTTTAGTAGAACAGGCTTAGAGACTGTCCTCCCAAGAAAAATGACACAATAGGTCATTATATCAGTCACCAAAAAAGACCTATAGTTACGTTTGAGTGACAGACGCCATCTCGCGGTCATAGTAATTATGACTGTGAGAAATGCTGCAGTTCAGATGTAGTTTATATAAGGTGACAAATTTCCATATTTGGAGGTGGCTGGTTGGGTGGCTTGTTGGATCCTAACTTGCAAATAGTGGACTTAGTGAACCTTCCTGCTTCCAACCACAAGTCGGGACAATTTTTTAAAAACTGATCGTTGTGGTGTTTAATGTTACAACCAAGGTTGCCTAATTTCAAGGAAGAAGTAACCTTAACCCACACCACGTTTCAAGTGATCATTTTAACCCAAACCATGATCTTTCCTTGACCCTAACCAAGTGTTTTTTGGGCCTAAACCTAACCAGACCTTAACTACAGTGTTGTCACACCATAACATCATTATTACAACAGTGATTTGTAACAGTTTTGGCAAGCACAGGCAAATGATGTTGTCCTACAGATTACTACTGATAGAGGTGCCTGATTAGAAAACGCTCCTATGGGTCGTTCTGGAGTGCATGGTCAAACGACCTATTTAGTTGTTTAATTTGGAGGACTTGTTGCAGGTTTCGGTACTAGGATGGTGATTGTTCAAAGAACCTTATGTATATCCTGTGTTGATTACCAATGTCAAATAAATCATGCTAATCTGAGTTTACCAATCACAGTGCAACTGAGGCAGAGAGAAAAAGGTCCTTCTCTGATCTCCACACACAAACATATATCTGTACAGACAAACATACACAAACACATGTGCACACATAAGCACATACACACATGCAGTCAGTTGGAAAATTGTTTGGTGGTTATTTGCCGTGTGTGAGGAGAGACAGATTGGTAGAGAGACAGTGAGAAACAGAGTGAGAGGAGCAGATGTTTAAATGCTGACAAATCCCTGACACTTAGACAGTCTGTTATCTCTACCCCCTCTCTCGTGCCATTTGCCTTCACGTATTATCGTGTAATATTTTTCAGGGATGGTTTCTGAAAGTGTTGATTTGAGTTCACAGAGATTTAACAGTGGAAAGTCAAATCTTTTAAAGGTCTAGTTGTTAAGGATTATCTGAGGCATACTGATGGTGGCCAGTATCCTTTTCTACTGACCAACTTTGTGCTGTATGGTTTCTACACCACTGAAAAAATCTTTGCAGCACTAGTAAAGATCACTAAAACAATGTAAGAATTCAGCATTTTTAGCAAATTTTAATCACTAAAAAGACTTATTCCATGTAACCAGCACATTTTTGTGCCAGTGATTTTGTTTCTTAATAATTAAAAGAAAATTAAATATCTTTTTTTTTGTCTCAAGCTGTCTCAGATGAGTTTAGTGGCACTAAAAAAATGTTTTTTCCCCAAACCTCATGGCAATCACTTCACTTTTAATTAAATGATAAAATAATGACTTTATAAAATACATGAAATACTCTTACTTCCCACCAAGCTTTATAACCAGACAAAAACGCTGATGTTGGATGATCCTGAAAAATCCTAAATTACATTCAATGACAATGTTCTTTTTAATCATCGATGTATGGAATATACACATGTAACACCTGTGCTATGGTTGAGGTTAGGGTTAGGCAAGTAAATTACTTGGTCAAGGTTGGTTAAAGATCATTGTTATGGTGACTAAAATCGTGAGCATTAATGGTAGGGCTGTGATGGGAAGCAAACTCTGGTCTCCTGCATTAAAGTTGGGCTTACTACATGCCTGTCCACACTATTACTTTCTGCTTTGTTACATAAAGGACACACTACTTCCTACATTGGCACTGAATGTTGGCATTAGACATAAATCAGGATTCCTAGGGTACTGTTCTGTCCCACCAGTTGCAATTTCTCAAACATGCATGTAAAAAACATGAGATTTTGAAAGGATTTTAAAATAGTGATTAATGAAGCTTGTTTATATAACCCACATTCACTATTTAACATGATATATCACACATATTATTGTGGGTCTTCCTGACAGTTTTCTAAAATGACTCATCACAGAGAAAAAAATAATCTCAGTTGCTGGGTACATTATGAATCACGCTGTCAAAACAAGCCTTTGATAGTGTCGTCTCCCCTTTGTATGCTCTCTGAGATTTCCTGCTGGAGTTTGTGTTTCAGAAGGCACGCAGCAGAATGGTGATTTTGTGATTTTTAATTAAGGCCGTTGGTTATGTCTTTGGCTTGATTATAACAGTGTGGCACAGCTCCGTTTGCGATGGAAGAAAGAAGTAGCTCCCTCACATCGCTTCTCATTAGAGACACTCGCGGGGCCTCATCAAAGATCTCCTTCCCTCCCTCCTTTCTGCCACTTCCCTCCCTCCCTTCTTCCATAATGTGCTGTTTTCCCAGTACACTGTTCCCTACAGCTTCAGGACATGCTCAACAAACACACCAGCAAAACACTCCTCCTGATGCTAACTTTTCACCGTTTTGCTCCACCACAGAAAGAAAATCACAGTAACTCTCTTCTACAAGTTCACTCTTGCTTCTTTACCTACAAATAAGGTTTTTCAGTGATGGATGTTTGATGAGCTGTACCGCATGAAACAAGATCCTGAGTTCCCTATGCTTATGTTGCTCTAGAAAAATGGGCTTTGGGGAGAGAAAAATGCACTCCATAGGTGAAAAAGCACTTTCAGCCTGTATTAACTTGGTGTCACCACTGTGTGTGGGTTTGGAGTCGTTCAGACAAAAAAGGAAATTACATTTTCCACAGTGTCACACAGAAAATTCAGAAGCCTAATAATACCATTTTATGGTAATGATAATAATAATTAAGTTTATTCAGTTGTTTGTATCATTACTGGTTGTATTACACAGAAAATTGTTCTTCCTGAGTCTCCCATATACATCTTTCTTTTATTCACTGTTCCATGAGAAGAATTGACAAAAGCAAGGAGATACTTTGAGACCAACTGATTTTTTTAAGAAATTGCTTGTTCCTTCCTGTTCTCTGGTTTCACTGACACTTCAAATGTTGTGAAGGTATCAAATAACACCTAGTCAATCTACTGTTGTCAGTACCAACTCAGTACCACTACTGTAGCAATTCAGTTACAGTAGGGGTTGGGTTTTTCTAAGTGCAGCCAGGATACAGCTTTGAAAGATCTATAAAATTCTTGGTGTGTGATAAACAATCACGTTTGTGTCTTTAAATCGAAGCGATGAGCTGTAGGTCCAATTAAATGTATTTTCTGTATTGTGTATTTGTGTCTCCTGCACATACACAAAGACATGCACAAACATAAACTCTTTCATTAACCAGCCACACAAACACTGGGGGGTGAACTGGTCCAGTTGCCAGCTCATGAATCATGAGATGACAGAAAGCCAGAAAGCTTGTGTTTTCTTAGAAAGCCATTTAAGAAAAAGCAGAAATGACAAGACAGAGAGGAGGAAGGAAGGAGAAAGAGGACAGGGAGTGGAGAGGACAAGATAGACTTAAAAAAAAAAAACCTGAGTAAAATAATATTTAAAATGTTCAGAGTTTGGGGAAGCAGCAGATGGGTCTGGCTTCTCAGTGCAAAATCGCAAACAAAATGGAAAGCAGTTTTTTCTGATTATTGAGAAAACCTTTCAGAAGAAGGTTAGATAATTAAAGGTTAGATAAATGCTAAGACTTACCCACCCACATGAAGGGTTGTTTCATCATGAATGTTCTTGAAGATGGAGGCTAGGACATTTTCTCCTCAAAATGATGACTTTGTTGCTGTTAAGACAGGGACGTGGTTTTAAAAGTAATTTTTTTTTTTCTCAGGCCATGGTTGTTTTTGTAGTTTTTGCAGGAAAGCTGTGTTACAGCCCTGGCCATATTCCAAATCTGTGTGTATTGCTCCTGTGTTTTGTGTGACTGTGTTTTTGTTCTTCTTCTTTGTTTAGGCAGTCTAGATGCAGCAACGGTGTATTGCTGCCCCCCTCAGTCTGGACAACTTCATTAGAACAGATCTATAAACGCTGGTATAAACCAGTTGATTGGAAAGTTTTTTGGTTTTCTCTGGGTCTTCCAACCTAAGTATGGTCGAGATATTAAAGACAGTTTCCCCCCCAATTCTTCCCGGTCTCATTCTGACTGCATTGACACCTCCTGTCAGGATGGTTTCCCAATAAGGTCAGCCCACTCTTAAGTCCACAGTGGCCTAACCTCAGTCCCAATAATCTAACTTGGTCTGCTTGTCCTCCCACAAGAGGTTGTAACAATGCTGTCAAGCACCGGCAGTTTGTCTTATTCCATAATTTTTGCCATATCCTTGTGATTCCAGTTTTGATTGTAGAATACATTTCTAGCAAACCAAATGCAAGAGATATATCTATATATTCTTTGAGGATTGCTTTTTTTGCAATTACGTCTGCTACCGTTGACTTTGGTTTAGGCTCTTCTATCCGCCAAAGGGCCCACAATACTACCAGAAGCTTTGCTGTGTATACTGAGGTCTGATCAGGAAGCTTCCACCCTTGCCCTATTTGAAGATTCAAGAAGAATACCCCTAATGCTGCTTTCCCATTGGTTTGACCTCTAGAACCATCAGTGTAAATTTGTAGACAGGAGCCCCATGCCTCTTTCTCTTTGACTGCCTTCACTGGATTTCCCACAGTCTTCCCTCTGACCAAGCTTAGGATATAAGGATCTATACCAGGCTGTGGTATCAGCCACTGCGGAGTAAGAGACCAATAAACAACAGGCCCCACTTTCACGTTCCTTATTCCTACCTCCCGTGCCCTTTGCCCCATGGAATTAACAAAGCTAATCTTATTTTTTGGCTTTCAAGAAAATTCCCAGTGCTGCTCAAGAAGACATTTTGTTGGAAATTCTGGTCCATATGCTTGTATTTTAACCCAGTAATGGATAGCTAACTTAATCCTTCTGAACTCCAGCGGAGTTTCACTCAGTTCTACTAACAGAGCTGGAACTGGGGAAGTACGGAGTGCTCCACTGCATACTCTTAGAGCCTTAGCTTGCAAAACATTCAGTCTAGCTAAAAGAGGTGGTGCTGCAGATCCATAAGCTAAACACCCATAGTCAAGTATTGAGCGTGTCATAACCCTGTAAATCATCAACATAGGTAGTCTTCCTGATGCCCAGTTAGAGCCTGCCAAGCAACGTAAAACATATATGACTTTCTCACACTTATAATAGTTATAATAGTTTCTCTAAATGAGTACACCAAGTCATTTTTTCATCAAACCATACACCAAAGAATTTAAATGTCCCAACTCTCTCTAAACTAGTGCCATGCATTGACAAAATATGATCATCAGTTTTGTTGGTAGATATTTTAAATCTTAATTCATTTCCCCACACAATTGAAGTCTACTGTCCAGTGCTTTTTGCATTTGAGTGAAGATAAAAGGCAGATTCCTACCCACTCCTTCCATATGGCCCCATCATCAGCAAATAGGGACAGCACACAGTCTCCCTCAATCTTACTAAACATGTTATTTGCTATGATATTAAACAAAACAGGACTGACCATGCTGCCCTGTGGTGTGCCATTTTCCACACTAAATTCTACTGATAATGCTGTACTTACCCTAACTTGAATTGTGCGATCAAGTAAAAAACTGTATTTATTAGTGCTAGCAACACCCCTAGCATCTAGTCACCAAAGTGGTTAAGCATTGGGTAACTCAAACCATCTCCCCCTGGTGCTGAATCTGAAACAGATTTAACTGCCATCTTTAACTCTAGCATTAAAGGCATCTGAGTTGTCATTGCTATATTGCAGCTTATCTTGCTCCATATTGATTATCTCTGTTCTCCTTTTGCCATTTTCTGCCCCTACACTCTCTGAACTATGTACTTGCTGAAGTGACTTTCCAAGCATATTTGCTTTATCTTTGTTTCGCACGGCCATATTTTCATGATTTTGGGGGACTGGGATATTTGCCTGCTTAAATGCTCCTGCCATGTAATGAATCAAGCTCCAGACCTGACCAACCCTAGTCTGCAGCTCTAGTTTACCGCAAAAGTCCTGCCAGCTATTCATCTTTGCCTCTCTTATAACCTCTCTAGCTTAGTATTTTGTATTCAATACTACTGTTATGCATACTGTTCAGTTGGATGTAACCATGGCTTTCTGTATGCCTTATTTTGAGCACGGACCACAGAATTACAGGTATCATTCCACCAAGGGACTAATGGCTTTCCATTTGGTGCTTTTTGCATTGGGATTGACTCAGATTGACTCAGTTTATCACCTTAAATATTGAGTTATACCATGTATCTACCCCTCCCTTGCTACAAACTCTTTCCACCTCCACCTGAGATCTTTCCTCAAATTCTTCCCACTTTGTCCTTTTATAGTTAAAAGTACTTAATTTAACATGTGACTCCTGAACCAAGGTTCTGCCAAATCTACTGAGAATTGGAACATGATCACTGCCAAGCGTGTACCTGTCCATTATAGCCCACTCACCCACTTGAGCTAAGAATGCTGAGGCTAATATAACATCTATGCAGGACTTTGCATTTTGATTAGTCCTAAACCATGTTGGTCTTCCATCATTCAACACAACCAAATCATACTTATCTGTAAAGTCTTCAAAAACCTGCCCATTCAAATCTGAGCCCTTACTTCCCCACAATGGATTGTGCACATTAAAATGTCCTACCCATAGTAACAGTGAACTGATGTTTCCACTTATTTCTTGTAACTGCTCCACCTCAAGCCTAGTACTGGGGGGATTATACAGGTTTACAATGGAAATTTTCCCCTCTGGAGTCCATACTTCAACAATAACACTGTCTATTCTATACATTTCCTTTTATACTGTGTTCCTAACTTGATGAATGTTCCACATCCCCCTCCATTTCTTTCTATTCTGTCTAGTATTTCACTTACGTATCCTGGAATCACATGTCTAAGCTAGGTTTTAACCATCTTTACTGTATACATATTAACTAAGGCGTTTCTTTAAATGCATCTATGAATCTTTTAAGTTCTTGTCCACTAGCTGTTAGGTTTCTAGCATTCCACTGCAAGATGTAAAACATTAGCGCAAATAGCTTAATAACCACCAAAGTCTTCTTCACTTATCATTTCATCCTCAACCAGATTTTGGCTACAATGTGTTGACTGTGATCTTGCTTCAGAGTCACAAGAGTAAGTTATTGCCCATAGCTCTTGAAGGGTTATTCTTGAGATTTCCATCAGACTCTCAGCTGCAGAGACAACTTCACGTGGTGCATCTGACTTCTTTTTTTGCCACCATTTTAATCTTCCACATTGCCTCTGCCATAAAAGCTAGTCCTCCGGTTTTGCAGATTCAGTCCCAGGTAGCTCCGTTTGTCTACTACAGCCTGAACTCTGGGTCTGTATAGTAGTGGAGCTCCTTAACCCTTCTACCCTTCTCACTGCCTCTGCATAGGAAATTCTATTTTCATGCCTGATTTTCTGAACCTGCTCAGCTTTTACAATGTCCGGACACCCGCAAAGAGATGCAAGATGTTCCTCACCACAATTGGAGCATGTCACAGGCTTATCACACATTTGCAGCGACGTTGGCCTCTACAAACAGCAGCCACATGGCCATATCTTTGGCAGTTGTAACATCATAAGGGAGCCCTCTCATATGGTCTGACTGAGGCACCAAGTAGCCAAGTGATACTCTTTTTGGCAATTCTTCATCTTTAAATACAAAAAGCACTGGAGTGCATTTTTTTTTCCATTTTAGGGGTTTCCCAACACACTTACACCTCCCCTTTCATTTTAAAGAAAACCTTGAAATTGTTTCCTTCCTTCTCATCCATCTTTCTTGTCTTCACTTGTTGGCTATCAATGTCACTATCTTGTGAGTTGTATCCTCTCCTGTCTCTCTCCTTTCTTTTCTTGGAGTTGTTGACAGTAAGCCACTCTGTCCCATCTCCAATATCCCCTTCCCTACCAGGAATTACTCCATCTCTGTGCATGGGCCAGCTCTGATGTTCCTTCATTTAGAATGATATTAATGAATAGGGTCCAGATAACAGCAAAACCGATTGACAGCAGCCTCTCCAAACAGCACGCCACGCTTCTCACCCCCATGCATGTGCCAGCTGAGCCTCCAGCTGCTGCCCTGTGTTTGAGAGTGTGTGGTCTGTTCTTCTTCTTCTTCGTCTTCTTCTTTTGGGTTTACTGGCAGTTGGTAAACCAGCTTAAAGGTGGAACACTAAATTAGAAGACAACACCAACCAAAAAAACCAAAAAAACCAAACAAAGATTAAATTCTTTCTTTACTAAAGCTGTTTCCTCAAGATATTTAATTAGTTGACTGTATATTTGCCATGATGCCTCTCCAAGGAGACTGTGTGAGCTGTTCCCGCAAGGATCTTTGAGTGTGACTTCTATGTGCCCCCATCTGACTGTCTGGTTTCATGGGTTTGGCTTGGGGAGTGTCTGCTACTGATTGGTCTGTAAATTACATTCTGCCTTTTAAAATGCCCAGGCTTCCAACAGTTTGGTGGCAGCACAGCTGCTGAAAGCTTTTTTCAAAGACATCCTGAGTTTATTTGACTGTGTGTATGTGATTTTGACAAATATGGGGTGAATCATGTCTGTTTACACAATGGACATCATCTGCTATTTATGACTTCTTAGTGGCTAACAGTGGACTGGAACAGTACAGTCAAAATCATTATTTATTTTTCAGCCACCAAAGCTGACAGTGGTAGCACAGTACTTTAAATTTTTTACATTACAGAGGGACAGACTTGGTACATTGTCATGATGGGAAAGGGTAGTTCAAGAATTACTCTTTTATTATTCGTGACTTCAGAGAGGAACATTATTTACACTGAAACATGTCTCATAGAGTAACACCACAGGGCTTAAGAGCTGGTGCTTCATTCTTCATTCTGCAGGATTTATATTCTCTCCATTGACTCTCCACCAAAAGCTGACAAAGTTTTTTTTTTCTTTTTTCTTTTGTTTCTTTTGGTTAGACTGTACACCACATAATAGAATTCTACATATGTCTGCTCTGCCAAAGGCAAATCCTTGTGCAAACACATTTCTTTGGTGTGAATGCCATCCAGCACTCAAATGTGATGGACAGTTGAGGCAGTTCATAACTCTGAGAAGCGGGGAAACTGAAAACAAATCAAATATAGTTGACAAAGGCAGAGGAATGAGGTTCAGCACATAATACCTATAAAGGTATTTAAAATATATTAGTGTAAAAGTATTTTGACAGCTAAAGTAAACATAGTGAAAAGGCTTTGTGTGATAGGCTGTTGCCCATGTGATAGTCATTGGCTTCTGCCTGTCTTCTACCTATTTTCCAGCTTTGTTTGTTTATACTACTCATCCATGAGGTGTGAGCAGGCATTTAAACTTCTTTAGGTCATTCATACCAATGGCACATGTGAGTTGTGGAGATCTCAGTGTAGTCCTTTGAAAGAGGTTGTGCGCCTGATGGTTTAAGGTTAGAAGTCGTTTGAACACACCTGAGAAGTGCTGTCAGGATCGCATAAGCAGTCACACTGTTTATGAAATGTTGCCAAAAATAGCATCTCAAAAGTCAAAGAAAGAAAGAAAGAAAAATTAAGTAAAAAGAGAATGTCCAAGACTACACAGAGTATGCAGAGCTTAGCGTTGTGGGAATTGTCTCACTCAATGTGGCCTAATTATCTTCCATTCTGTAGTTTGGCTATAGGGTGAGACAGAACAAAAAAAATGATCTGAAAGAGGGGGAGGGAAGTTGCGAGCAAATAAATGACAGAAAACATGGTAAGCCATCCTTTATACGTGCTCTTTCTCTGTCTCTCCTTCTTTATATTCCTCTCTCCATTCACAGCAAATTGCTCTGAGACTTATAAAGCTTCTCCAGCAGAGCTCTCACCTGGGAACTGGCCCGGGTCTACGATCTATGCCTCATGCACTTCTAACTTTAAGTGTGTTGCCATCAGCTCGGCCAATTAAGCCTCTTGTTCCCCTGAAGTCCTGCCTTCCTCCTCTAACACTAGTCATTGGAAATGAAAATAAGGTAGAAGGTTTTCCCCAGACGACAGAGGAGAATAGTCTCTTCAGGGCTGTGCCTGCTGCTGGAAATATGAGTGTTCTGATGTGCCTAATCTGAAGTTTAAAGAGTAAAAATAATGCAACCCTGTAGAAAACTGTCGGTTTTTCATCATATGAGGTTAATAAATATCTTGGCAGCTAGGCTAGTCACCACACAGTCTGCAGCTACACGTATCAGAAGTCTAATTATGTTCAATCCCAGTTCTTGCATGGACATGGGAGCATTACATGATACTGGTGTTAACCCCTTGAATATTAAAACCTTTACAGGTAAATTGCAGTTAAGTGTTGAGAGAAGGATGAGGCACAGCAAGCCTATTAGGCTCCAGATTTTAATGGCCCCCCCAAGACTAAATTGGAATTCCATTTGTCCAGCTACATCAGCTCATTGAAAATATATATTAAGAAACATAAACTATATAGTGTTGTATTGCCAAATAAAATATGTATCTTTTATTGACCTCCACTCTGCCTCTATGCAGAAGTGTTGACTCAGCTGAAGAAAACCAAGTGAGGAGTATCGAAAAAAGGCCCCTCTGAGGGCTAAATGTGGTAGTCTCATTCATTCTCCAGTGGGCTGTCCACAGCTGTTTTGATGTTACCTAAATCCTGCTGCTTATGTGAGCTTGGAGAATTAAATGTCTGTCTCTGATATAAAAGTCTCCTCTAAGCTCAATGTTCTTTTTGTACAACTATGTTCATAAAGAAAGAGAAAGAGAAATAAAAGAGTCTATAGCTTTCAAATCAAAAGGAATTGTGTCCTTATCTGCCCTTTTTACAAAAATATGTACACATGCATCAAAATATATCATATGCTATAGTGATATTACCCTCTCTTATAGATTGAATGAATGCTCACCATTATATATAGTAGTAGTAGATCAAATTAGTTCTCAGGTCAGATCAAGTATAAAATTCTACTTACACATCAGTGATTTAATTAACTGAAACTAGCCATTATGGATGATATTTTGATGGATTTTGCTGCAATTTCTTCTAAAAATTAAAAGTACAATTTGAAAGTATAGAACTAGTATTTGTAATGAAGTATTTTTACAGTGTTGTAGCACTTTACTAATGGGTTTTCATATTTCCTCCACCACTGCAACAACCAACTAAGAAATGTCTTAGACTGTTTCTGCTATTTTTTTCATTTACTGAGTGAAGCAGTTTGTCAGCTGGGTTGGAGAAATTGAGGCAACACAAATTTACGCAATGGGACATTTTTCTCAGTCCTGTGATACTGAGAAGTGATACCAGTCAATCATTTTTCACAGGATCTGTATTAGTTAATACTATTTTATTGTGGCAGAGGTTTTTTCTTTCTATTTTCTTTATTTATTTACTTATTTTTTTGCTGTTATATGTCTCTTTTATTTATCTGTAAAATTACTACAGAACTTGTATTTCATTCATTTCTTTCTACAAAACATGACTGATGTAAAAATAGACATAAACATGTGAAACTCTCTGACATGCAGTGTGAGATATAATAAACTGCTACAAAAACTGCTCAGCTGTGGAAATCCTTTACAAGTTAAAGTTCTAGATTCAAAATCATACTTAAGTAAAAAGAAATGCTGTGAGTGATATGTATCAAATTATTCTTTCCAATACAGTAAAACATTTGACTTTCAGGTGGGATTTTTATAGTCTAGACCATTCAAACTGTATTTTTGTGTTGTCAACAACCTAATATAACTCTTCTGAATTCAATCATGCCAAGGTTCTTCTTTTTTGACTCCAAATCAGTAAACAAGTGACTTTCTAAAACATTCTTTAGAAATACAGGTATGCAAAACTGTTATTCAGATAGGTGGTCATTCAAAAAACTTCACTTTATGTTATGAGCAGAGGACCTGAAAAGCTGCATGGAGCTACAAATCAATCAGTCAGACAGTCAGTCAGTCAATTGACACAACACAATACTCACATCTTTCCAGTTTGTTACATAAACTCTGCATGTATGTTGACAACTGTGAAAATATTTATTACATGTAGTGGTGAGCATATTAAGCCTGTCCTCATCTGTATATAATTAGCAGGATGTTTCAGCTACAATAGACAAGTCACACTTTCAACCTGCACAATTCTTTATTAGTTACAATAAACACAGATCTCTGCAAAGTTAAAGGAAATTCTCTGTCATGATAAACCTACATTCATCAAATCACTAAGGATCTTTTCAGAACAGGGTCTGCTAACTCTTTCTGTATTTCATTCTAAATAACACTGATGAGTAAGATACTGTAATTCAAGCCAACACAGTCATTTTTATCTTACTCGTCTGCAGGAGACCCTCACATTTTTTATAACAAGCACAATTACTTTTTGAAATCAAAGCATTCAAGTTCTAAAAGTTACGTGGATAGGCACATATCCCGATGACAAAATATTTAGTTAACCCTTTCAACAAAAAGTGTTATATGCAAATTTTAATGCCTCAACATGGCCATACACACAATACCTTTAAAACTCAAGGCTTCAGCATACTGTAGACCCAGGCCCTGTTTTTGTTAATTAAGATGGCGCAGAGTGCAAAGCACTGTCAAGCACAAGTGAGGTTAGGGGGTTTTTGTTGACTCTTATTTAGAACCAGGACAGCGACATTTGTGCAGCGTTTTATGGATTAATGATTTACAGACCATAGTAATTATAGATTGATGATAATTAATGTGTTGTTCTCTCCCAACTAGATCCTTGCTTGATCCTTGCTTGTGTTGTATCTACTCTCAGATGTACGTCGCTTCGGATAAAAGCGTTTGCTAAATGAATTGTAACATTAATTAATGTAAAACATCTTTCATCTTTTGTTGTGATGAAAAGCAAATAATATAGATTAGAAAACTGAAAATGGTGGTCAGATGAGATGGCTAATTGACCAGAGTATATACAGTGAACTTGATCTAATAAAATAATTAATAAAAGAAGGAGGAAAAAAAAGACATAATAATATGTCTGACAGACCTTCCAATGAATTGGCTTCAATACTGCTATCATCTGTAAAGACAGGCTAGAAAAACAACATTAGGATATTAATTGGCAACATGAGCTTTCCAACAGAGCCTGTGTATCTATACATGCAATATTATTTCATTCCCTACCCTCGCCTCCTCCCGTTGCTGTGACGTTCATTTGCGCCCTGTAATTAACTCAGCATATCTTTGTCATGATGTGGAAATAAACCGCAATTTAGCTCAGAAGGCAATTTAGGCATGTGTGTGTGTGTGGAGGGGTAATGGTAAAACAAATGATAGCAAGAGGTTAATAGGAAGAGAATTAAAAGTGAGATTAGACACTGATTAGCTTCTGTAGTGTGGCTAGAACCAGATGAAGGGGAGAGGGAAGAAGAGAAGGGAGCCAAGAAAAGGAAAATAAAGGAAGGAAGGATAGTCATAACTGAGGGAGGGACTGGGGATGAGAAGAGACACAGAGCGAAGAGAAGAGTCTAGACGAAAGCAAAGAGGGAAGTGCAAATGGAATATTTGTCAGCAGTAAAACCAAGTTCAATTGTGTCACTTTTGTCAGAGAAGCTGAAATGCTTGTGTTCAGTGAGTGGACAAGGTAAGAAGTTTAAACTTACAACCAGACAAACACACTTAAACACACTCGTGGAGCAGAGATGATGTTAAGGGTCTGACATTAAGACCATTAATGTGCAGTTCAAACTGGTACCTGTGGGCACTTGTTCTCTGTTTGTATGAATGGTACTAAAGTTGTTACAGTTGTAATGTACTACATTAGTGTCCACATAACATTCACACACTTTACATTTTTTGCAAACAAATGAATGAATGTGTTTCATTACCGCATCCATGTTAGTGTGATTCCAATTAGTTTAAAAAAAAAAAACAGGAAAAAAACAACTTAAAACGTGCAACACAACATTTGACATATTATCATTTGGATGTGGGCAAACATGTTAGCAAACAGTTGCTTATGCACATCCAGCAGACACAGAGCAACATTAGCATTCATTTGTTTCTGACCACTTGACGAATTTAAGTCCAATATTCAGTCTCCTGAAGGATATATCTTGCTCTTTAGCTGCTAAATGCACCACAGTGTTTACCAGCTAGTTGCTAACATCGTCTGCCATTTGGTGCTGGGCAGGTAAAGATCCCATCCAGACATGTTTTAAGATATATGATAAAAGCATCGTGTTACACCCTCAACATTATCTCTGCTCCACGAGTGTGCATAAGTGTGTTTATCTGGTTGTAAGTGTAAACTCCTCATCTTGTCCACTTACTGAATGTAAGATCCCATTGAGATATGTTTTAAGATATCTAAAAGTGGGAAGAGTGAACCAAAATAGTTAAGTTGTGGGCCGTAAAATCAAAACAAAGAACCAAACAACGCTAAAATGCTTACTAGAAGCTGAGGGAAACTGCACATGCAAACTGTATATGCACATGTTCACACATGCACATATACTGTACATATATTTCATACAAATATGGGAATGTCATTTAACCCACATATGTACAATGGTTTTCATAAAGCCAAATCACACCAAGGTGTCTCAATACACTTTACAGCAGTAAAACAATGTTAAAAGAATCAAACAATTTTCATCTGCAAAGAGTAAACATATGCTTGTACACATACTCCCACATGCACACACAAAGACACTTTTCTCTCTTTTTTGTCCCCCTATACCTCTCTGTAGACTTACTGACAGAGCATGGTATAAGGCTGAGTTTCTTCATTTTCTGTTTGATCCTAATAGAGACCACTTTCTTCTCCTCATGTCTACGAGTGAGATGCAGAGCGAGATCAAATGAATCCCACCGTGCATTGGTCTAGTAGAGGCACTCACAGGTTGTCTTGAGTTCAGATTTGTCAGCATGAGCTCTGATGAAGTCTCCATTAGCTGTGGCTGAGTAGCTAAGCCTATTAATAGGGGGCTGAAGGTAATTGACAAAATAAGGGCAATAAATTAGATAATGGGCCGTATTTTCATGTTGGCAGTAGAGCGGTGTAGGTGCAAATACTGGAAGATTGCCAATTTTTTCCTGCCCATGCCTGCTTGGTATAATGTTGTAGCACAGAACAAACCTATGGTGAAGCAGAGGATGTGTCAATGCAGGCCATGCAGTTCAATTTTGGTATTATTTCTGTCTGCAGACCTGATTGTTATGACCATGTGTCAGTACAAATGAAGGTGGTCTGATCTGTTATCAGGGTGTCAGGGTTTATTTGTTTTTAGAAAACTGCTGCTTATGAAATTGGTGAAGTTTGAAATTACTAAGGCCCACCCCAATTGTGTCACCTATAAATTATATTAATATACTACTAATTTGTAACTGAAATGTGTTTTAGGAGACACATAATGTGGCCTGGATAATGTTGTTTTATATATATCAACATAATAGGGAAATATTTAATTATCATATCTGCCAAGGTGCAAAATGAACGTGTTTACGAAACATTCACTTATTTCATGTTTTCCTACAATATTTGCTCTTGTAATACAATATCTGCTTGTAGTAGATATTGTATTACAAGTAGATCTTTCTCTGACCTTAACTGAAGTCCTTTTGTTGCCTAAACCTAGCCAATTGCTGCATGTGGTTTGGAATGTGAATCCCAGTTTCCAGTGTCAGAATCCTGTGCTTTATAAACCCACCATCCATCGTTACCACCTCCCCATAGTTATTTTAAGGTAAAAAAATGTTGCACTTCCCTCACTGAAAAACTCTAAGGAGCAATCATGTAAGAACACATTTGTATAATTTCTAGAAGACAGGTTTAGCTGAGTTTAGCTATATTCTTACTAAAAATGTATTTGTTATCCTCTAGTTCTGTGCTACATGTGCCACACTGTACTAAGATTGTCCTTTCTGACTTTCCATAGTTTACTCTGAACAAGTGAGCTGTTGTTTTGCTCCTGTTAACTGTCTGTAATGAACATATGTCTGTATTACATATGTAGAAAATACATAAATTGTAAAACTTACTTCAAATACTTACCTTACTCTTACTTACCCTGTAAACAGTCAGACAATTTTGTAATGTACTTTTTATTTTTGTATTACACAGTTTCACAGCTCTTTTTCAGTAAACATGAAAAGGCAAGAAGGCAAGAGAACATCATAAATGAAGTAGGATATTTGATGAAAGAATATAATGGAGAAAAGACCCAGCCAGTTGATGACTGAGACAGCAGTGTCATAAAGCTGAGATTCATTTTACATTAACCACAGCATATGTTGTCTGTAAATGGGATAATTCTGGATAAAAAAACTCCCTCCTACCTTCTCCACATAGATTTGTTTTGCGATAGTGTAATGATTGTTGAGTGTGGTTTTTACTAATAAGGAATTGGATGGTAATCTGAGTAAAGAGTCACTGCTGATTAGAACCCCGCAACTTCAATTTGTCCCATCACTCTAAAAGCAATCTGTAGTCATCCTGCTCATTTGCAACATTATCTATATTTCCATCCTCACATTGAATTAACACGACAGCAAGTGGTTGAAAAAAGACATACAGCAAACTTCAATCAAAGCTCTTCATTTACTCATTTTCAGCATGCCAAATTGTTTTTATCAAGCACATCTGAACACAATCAGCCCCAAAGCAGGTTTGTTCCTCTTGTTTAATGCATGCACTCCTCTTGTTTGTTTTGCTCTTATTTGCTGATGGGCTTTCTCTTTTGTATTACCAGAACAAATTTAATTAGAGCTGAAGGAATACAAATCAGTGTTCACCCACCAAATGCTATTTGGTCCACTAATAAAGGACTTTGTGAGAGGAAGGAAAGAATTACAAATGTGTTTTCAAGAGCTGGAAAGAGAGTTGCTTGAGGAATGTGAGTCTTTTAACAAATGAATGTAATTTTACAAACCTATCCTATGGGCTAGAGTGGATGGGCCCACTGAAAAATAAACAGACAGTGTTTTTCTCTTGTAATATTCAGAAGCTTTTGATATTAGAGTAGTACAGAACCCAGTCAAACTGAAATGCATGGAGACATCACTTGATTTTTAGAGTAATCTCAAGCCAAGGACCACTTTTGTTATCTTTTGGCGTGATGTCTGACTGAAACAACTGTACAGACAGTAAATAACAGAACACTTTCAACTTCCATCCCAAATAGAGCTGTAGTGCTTGTCAGCTCTGAATTAAAAAATAAAGACTTTTCCATCACAGTATGCCCATTAAGTGTTCTTCTAGTCACCTTTTCAGTCTCACTTCGTACTCAAGAGAATTTCTTTTGAAAACAAAAACACAGCTGAGCACCCCAGCACTGACATAGAACAGCAGTGGATTTGAAATGGTTAGTATTTAAAATAAAGGTTTCAAACATCACAGAATAAAAAAAAAAAAATTAATTTCTGTATATAACTAACATCAATCAGTTGATATTACTTATTTAAATTTCTGGCATAAGGTATTAGCCAATTTGTGATCATTGCTCAAACATTTTATTTTAACATCAACCAACTTTGTTATTGTACCGTTAACAGCAAGAGATAGTAAATTAGCCACAGCATGTCAAACTGATGATGTGTTTGTGAATGCCATGCGTCATTTTTTTTTATCACGAAAAGCCTGACCGACACAAAGATATAGTGAATTAACTGGCTGTAAGTGAATGTGCTGATAAATACAAGTGGAAGTTTTGGGATGATATCAAGGAAGTGGAAACATTACTGTACAAGCTAAAAGAAACTCTTGAGTTGTTTTGCCCAAATCAACAAACTGAACTACAGAGTACCAGGTGAGTTTTGAAAAGGGTTTTCAGCAGACACTTGGTTCAGACAGAGATGTATTACTTACTTTTTATTCAATTAATTTGTTGTGACTGAAAATATATCATATCTAAACTTTAAATATTAATTTAGTCTCAAATTTATATTAATAAAATGTAAAATACCTGTTTAAAATAAGAGAAGTTGTAACATAGATACAAGTTCTGTTTTGGGCAAGTTATATAATCAAATACATATTGAATAAAGTAAATGTTTTGTCCTGTCAACCTCTTTCTCCATTTGTTTTCCTCCCCCATCTTTCTTTCTACTCCCTCACTTAAGTTTTTATCACCTCTTTTGTTTTGTCCCTCTGCTTTGCTTTGTTTTGTGCTTCTTCATCTCTCTCTCCTTCTATTCTCCCCACTCCTCCTTTGCTCTTCCTCCCAGTCTCCCATCCCTCACGCCTTTCTTCTCCCTTCCTCATTTAACTGCTTTTCCCTTCACACACACAAACACACACCTTAGTCTCAATTCTCCCTTACTCTCCCACCGGCCACCTTTGTTTCTCAGTATTAATTGGCCCTGTCTTCTCTCTGCTTGATATTAACATTAATAAATAATTTTATGGCTAGGAGGTTAGAGGAGCTCCGGGTCTGGGCCATCAGGAAACAGCAGCACACGAACATGTAAGCAGGCACTCCCAAATGAAATGTACACACAAATGACCTGCTAAATATTCGCCTCAGTGGTAGAATACCAAACAAGCTTCATGATGGAATTTAAACCTTAATCTTATATTCACAGTTATGTGTTATGAAAAGATATAGCTCCTATGGCCTTATGTGTTTAAAACTGCATTAAGCAACATCAGGAGGCAGAACAATTCCAAAAGAAATTCACAGAAACAAAGCTCAAAACACTGCTGGTGGTTCAGTGGTAATGGCTATGTGGCAAACAACTGCAGACACAGAGCAACATCAGAATCCAAGTGGAGTTATGTTTCTTTCCACCCAGCAAATGTAAATATTCACTTGCACTATAGCAGTGGTTTAATGCATGAACTCCTGACAAAAATATATTTGCCTTTAGCTTGGTACATTCTCAAATTGCTTCACCAGTTACTACTTCACTCTGGCTCTCTGCTGTTTTCATGCTGGGCAGGTGGCGCACAGATTTTTGAGAGATTTGATGCAAATGTCCACCTGTGGTTTTAATATCAGGGGAGGATGGTGAGAGCAGTAAGACTCAACCATACGGTACAAAACAATGAGCTAATGCAGTAGCTGTGTAGAGCTGCAAAGATGGTGAATACTTTTCAGTTGGTTCAGTTTTCAATATTAAAGTCAAACATATTAATTTGTGGAAGTTAAAGTTTTCTTTAGTGGCAAATCCCACAGTTTCAGATCACCTCCTGTGCATGATATAGTGTAAGACTTTGCACTGTAAAATTTTGTTTTTTTTTAAAGGGGACATATCATGCTTTTTGTTTCCTGTTATTTATATATTTTTATGATATTGAATATCTATGTTAAATGTGGTCAAAGTGTAGAAATGCTCCCTATAAGTCAAAATCCAGGGCTTCATCATGCTCTCAAACCTATGCTTGCAATGTTTTTTATCTAAATAACAAAACTGTATCTGGTATACGGGTTAATTCCCTGTGATGGGTAACAGACTGCACTACTACATTGTTGTCATTTGTAATGTCCAGTGAGCACTGTATCCTGCTCCAATGATTTTTTATCAATATTTTTAACCCATTTTTTTCTTTTGCTTTCCATCTTCAACAGTGTGTAAAATGCTGTCACTCTTGAGACATCACAGTGAAGATAGAACAGTACTTGTGAAGGGATAGCTTATTTACTCCCAACTTGCTTTGGATGTTAACTGAGAGCGTCTGTGTGTTTGAATGTGGATACAGTTCAGGCTACAGTCAAATACAATATCATTGCTTAGTCCTTTGTAATTAGAGGTTCATTGTAATTGAAAGGCTAATTGTAGGGATTAATGGTAGAAATACTCCCTAGGGTTAGGGAGTGATACTGATAACCAATCTGTTGCTGTTGATCTCCATACTATATCCCTCACCAACATCCTCTTCCAACAGGACAACAAAAAAGAAGTAAAGATACATACTGGCTCAGTTATAAAACCAACACTGAATTGAAATATATTAATTTTAAAACAATGTAAACCTGCTGAACACTGGAGCCTGACTTTAATGTAAATTCATTTGTATGGGGGTGGAGAGATTTCAGAGAAGCTGAACTAATGTTGCTTTAGAGAAATTCTACATCTCCAGACTAGAATGAATTTTAAAACTGCATGGACTTTGGACTTCTTCTTTTCTAAAAAATCTCAGCATTGTCTTTGAACTACCACAACCAGCAGGTTTATTCTACAGATCTCAATCACAGTCTCCTCTGACTCTTTTAGGTTGTGGACAAGCCTTTGATACCAGACAAATATATGGATTGATTGACAGGTTGATTGATTACTGCTGCCTTGACCTTTTTCCTGAAAAGACTGAACAAAGCAATAAGTGTAGAGTAAATACAGAACCACTGGATATTGCTGCTGGATCATGAGCCAAAATGGGGCCTGATGCCTGTCAATGCCAGTGAGAACCTGTATGACTGCAGGGCACAGGAGGAAATTTTTTTTTTCTTTATTTGGGCTCCAGGCCAAAAATCCTAAATAAATCCTGTTGTACAATACACCGTGCCAGATGTGTTTTTAGAACAAATGAAGACAGCATGGTGTGTATAGCAAATATGTATATATATATATATATATATATATATATACATTTTCTGACCAAAACATGTACCAACTAACTAAACAGTTTTACAATGGATGCAAACGTGTGTGTAGCTACCAGAGCTGGAGATTTGAAAGCAAGTCAACTTGAGACATGAAGGTAAAAAGTTGAGGAGACTTAACTTGGTGACCCATAAATATTGAAAAATGCTGCACTACCAAATTGTCATAAATAATTAATAACATAACGGAGATATGCACAACCTCTCCAACCCTAACCTAACGCACACTTTCAGTTACAGTTGCTGGCACCAGAATAAAGAGAGAAGCCTTTCATTGTAAAAATAATTTGTCTATTTATACACATAAATGAGTAGCTCAATAGTTTCCCCTCCTGTCAAGTATATCACTTATTTTCCTCCCTGAATCCGTGAAAATATTCTGATGCACAAATCATTTATGTAGGCTATCTGCTAATTCCTGCTTTTAGTTGTTAAAAAAAAGGTCCTTTTCATTTTTGTAAAATATTTAAGAGCATTATTGATGTGATTTCACTTGTCTATTGCACTAATTTGGCTATATAAATGATAAATTTTTCATGCCATCTACTCTGTTTTAAGAAAGATGATGAAGGGTGCGACCACTTACTGTGGGAGGAATTTGTGATAAAAAATATCTAAAAAAAATGTTTTTTGTAAGATCCTACAGCTTAATGATCTTAGCTGATGGAAAGACATTTAAAATGACTAACAAACCACCTGTGCATAACGCAGCAGCATAACATAATTCGGATTGGCCCTGGTGCAAATATTTTTTCTTGGGCCTGCCTCAAACACAAGTGCACGCTCATGCGCACACACAGTCACTCCAGACAACTGCAAAGCAGACAATTGCCATGTCACCATGGAGCAACTCACCGTACAATTACCGTTCTATAAACCTGCCTTTGATCAGCACCAAGGACAGCAGCCAAAAACACCAATTTTATCAACTCTAATATAACAGCTTGCCCAGACACAGATAGGTGCACATTTTTCAGCATATGAGAAGTAAAAATTACATTGCTATACCTTTAATTCCATTATCCCACTCCATAACAGAGAAACCTGTCCTCACCCATTAGAAGTTCACCCTATGGGCCTTGTGCTTAGCAACTGCTAAAGTTCAAATCCCTGGATCTGCTGTTCTCTATTGAGAGTACAGCTAATCCACTGAGTCTTTCTGTTCCTTAAATAAGACTTTATCAATTTGGGCTTGGAAAGTGAGCGCTCTGCAGTTGCAACAGTGACAGGTATGGTGAGGTATAACAGCAATGCTGTGCAAACATCACTAAATGTTGCTGCCATTGAGCTGTGGTCCACAATGAGCATCATGGCCAGATCTTTCACAGTTGGCTCTTTTGCTATTTTAGACTTAAAGCAGGCTCTGACTGCAAGGAGTTGGTTGGGGAACTCAGGGATAAATCCCTGCCGTAGTGGTCAATGAGGCGCTGTGTGTCCTGGTAAAGTGCATCATCCTGTGCACTATTCACTTGGCCAGGGTGGATACAATTTGTTGTTGGAACAGTGTGTTGTTGTCAAACATAGATGCTATTTTTCTTTGTTGTACGACTAGAAAAATAAAGCAGAATTTTTACATTTGTTTTTTTAGGACTGTAGCTTCATCCCATTCCTCCCTCTTTTCGCTGACAAGGATGATTGTAGTTAGAGCTTTCATGACATCTACATACCGGTATCTAAGGGCAGCCAGGGCATCATACCTTGAGGTTTCTGGGGCAGAGACATTTCAGGGTAATGTTACCATGCTCTGAGAGTTAAGATGAAACGATACCAGAAAGGAGTGACCATGACTTAATACTTTGGCTGAAAAAAAGAACCTCAACAGAACCATAAAATTGGCACATATCTGCTATATGTTTTACAGTCATTCAGTGTCAGATTTAGGTTGTGTGCAGCACAGTGTACATATTTGGCAAACGGTTCCATCTCTATGATCTTGCACACTTACTTAAGATGTGTTGTTTATTAATTAATGTGTAGATAGCAAAATAACACATTTTGTGTAAATTTCTGCAAATAATGTGTTGCATGCTGCATCCTCTTCAACACACACAAATGTGTTACATTATTGTCCAATCAGGTTGTGTATTTGCTGTTGGTTGGTTTATCCCTGCGCCTCATGCAGAGACAATCTCTTTTTGAACTAATGTTACTGACGACGCGAGTGACTGAGGACATGAGCAGCAGAGCTGAAGGACAGGTAAAATTGATGTTATTGCGTATTTAATGTGATTCATTCACAGCTGTGTTTTGATTCCTCTTCATTCAAAGTGTTCCATACTAGTCCCGTAAGTGTGTAACTAGAAAATACCCAGGAAAGAAAAGGTTGATTTTTGATTTATCTGCTCCTCATTTTGGTCCATTTGTGAGTGTCAATAGTCATATCCCTCCTGTACCTTTTCTCTTTACTACTCCACTTTTGACAACACTATCAAGTTAATAAAACTAGCAGGTCAAGGTGCATGGCTATACAGATACTTTCAAAATTGTCCCCATTCACCCATCTCAGTGGCATCTTTTCAGTATAAAGTGGAATTCAAAGTTTTATTTTGCAGTCAGACGTTTGGGAGTAGTCCATGCATATTTAACTTCCTGTTTGTTGGATCTTGTTAAATAATGTAATAATTCCATCTGTGCTTCATCTGCTTGATGATTTTCTTTTAATTGACCCACCAAGCCACAGCTCCGATTCATTGCTGTCTAAGTTGAAACTCTTGTTCAGTTCCATTACACATGACACAAACTCTGAACAAACTCTTGTTTAGTGCCTATTGCCCATTCATCAAATCACTCAGTCATTCACTTCACCTGAAAAAAATCACAAAGCAACAGTTGTTTTCTCTTGGAGCATTTAAATTTTGCAATGCACTTCATCCACCAAGGTTGCTCCTTTATTTGAAGGCTACTTGATCTGGCCTCTTTGCCAAATTTGCATGACCAAATATCATTGGACGAAGGCTGTCTTTCTGATTTAAAATTCTGGCTGTAGTAGCTGAATCATTGGAATGGTGTGTCATTCTATTACGATAATATGGTGCCACTCCTCTAATTCAATCAGGTTTTTCACAGATGCTGCTCCATCCGTGGGTTTTGGGAGATTCTATCAAGGCCAGTGGTTTGCAAGTTACTGGCCTTGTTCATTTTCTGAACTCAATTTGTCTTCTGAACTGCATGAGATCTACCCTGTTGCAGTTGCCTGCCATGTTTGGGGTCATTTATGGCAAACGGGTAGCGGTTTTATGCAATAATGAAGCTGTGGTTGGTATCATAAATAAATGGTACCCCTTGGCAAGTGATATTATGCCCTTAGTGAGATGCATCACTTGGCTATCTGTGATGCATAACTTTGTTATTACTGCCCACCATGTGCCTGGTCATTTCAATGTAATTGCTGATTCTTTATCCCATTTTATTTTTCAGTCTTTGTCCAGATGCCAGCCCAAATCCTATGGGTGTCCTTCCTTGAATAATTTATATTTGAACTAGTGCAGTGCCCGTTCAAAACATGCCTGTTCAGAATGGGCAGATTGCTTATTATTTCTTGAGAACCATATATATGTATTAACTGACAAATGTATCAATTAAAATGATAGGGATTTAATGAATTAAATGATTTTAATCCAGACAGAAACTTCACCAGTGAGATTAAAATGAGGTTGAACTATGGAAGCAGTTTATGGCTTTCCATTAGTTGATTCTGCTGCCAATCAAATGTGTCTGTGCTCCTATTGGCTAGTTTTACTGCAAGCGCCTCTGTTTTTTTCTCCTATGTATGCTTGTTCTTCTCTCTCAGGCAGTTTAATTGAGCAGGGTGCGTGCCTTTGTCCCACTCAGCAAGTCAGAACCCAGAAGCCCCACCCTGCTATGATGTGACAGTGTTTGTATCAAACAGTGCCCGCTGCACTCAGACACAGAGCTGAGCAGCTTGCTGTTTGCTTGTTTATTTAAAGTTTATTAAATGCGTCACGTGTCCAAACAACTTCAGCCCTCAGCAGTACACTGGCCAAGTGTGGAGTCGAGTCAGAGCCCAGAAGCCCCGCTCCATTGTGATGTGAGTGTTTGTATCAAACAGTCCCTGCTGTACTCAGACACGGAGCTGAGTAGCTCGCAGTTTGCTTGTTTATTCAAAGCTAATAACATTCACGTGTCATGTGTCCAAATCGTACCAAAAGTATTGCCTACGCCTTGTCCATTCATAAGGTTCTATTTCTTGGACATGACAAGCTTCTTTTCAAGGTCTGGGCTGGCAGGACCGGCTCAGGTCAGCTGTGGTGCACCTGTGTGAGACACATGGAATTGGTAGGCGTGTCTTGATTGGCCAGCTACATAATGCAAATTTCAGTGGACAACCGTGTGCATGCCATATAGTCCAGTAAAGGGCTCCACCTGTACTTATAGAACCAGGGTTACAATATCGTAACCTTCATTCTTTTATTTGTTATTCTATGGATGTGCGTTATTTCAAGCCACAGTACATTCGTAGCCTGATTGCTGGAATCCAGTTTAATATTCAATGTTTTGATCTCTCTTTTCATAGCCTTTTCTCTAGTCCAACAATAAAATTGCTATTGAAAAGAATCTCCTAATGCTCCCCTTTTATTCCTGATCATAGACGCCCCATTACACTTTCTGTTTTACATAAATTAATATCTGTTCTTCAGGATGGCTTAATTTCTCCTTATGTTGATAAACTTCTTCAAAGCATGTTTTTGTTAGGTTTCTATGGGCTTTTAAGAATTGGCAAATTTACTTCCTCTTCAAATGCTTTAAATCCTGCCTTCACTCCTGACCTTCCATTCTAGCCATTATAGCTTATTTCTCAAACATTCTAAGGCAAGGGGTGCTTGCTCTGTTAGTGTTGCTTGCCTTAACTCCCCTTTTTATCCGTTTAGTGCTATGATTAAATTTCTTCGAAAAATGTCAAAACTTTGGTTTAGCCATCACTTAGAAAAGGTTTTCCTAAAATGTAATCTCGGTAATTTCTGCTTAAAGGCAAGGAATTTCTTCAGCTTCCCTTCAACTTCAACTGCGCCACTAGTCTTCCTCTGCATATTCATCCTGCATTCATCCAGATTGTGCCTCAGTCCTAGCCACTCAAAGACCTCTTAAACCCTGATCATCAAGTAAGTCATGCATATAACTGGTGGTGGTTATTGCTATTCTCGTTCTCTGCATCATTATATCATCACTTTCCCTGCATTTCTACTGGCCATATCCCCTGCATCGTCACTGACTTTTTCTTTTTATTATAGCCTGGCATCGGCCCTTCCTCTCTGCATCATATAATCATCATTTCCCTGCATTCTACTGGACATATCCCCTGCATCTCCACTGGCCTTTTCTCATTATAGCGGTCGTCAGCTCTTCTCCCTTACATCATATAATGACCATTTCCCTGCATTTTCTGGCCATATCCACTGCATCGTTACTGGCCAGTTCCTAATCATTGCTAACTGATTTCTTCTGCACCATCGCTAGCCTTAGATTACTTTGTTCTGTGTATTGCTGCCAACCTCATACTTTCCTGTTCCCTATTTCTGCTTGAGATTTCTCTTATATGGTTAATTAATGTGATTATTTTAGCTGACTTATTGTCAAATCTAACATTTCTCTAGTCTTTTGTCATTAGGTGCTGTATTTGTATCAGGTATGGTAGACCTCTTTGGGGTCTCTAAGATTATAAATACTTTCTGCCGGGGGCTAAGTGCCAAAGACTATATTGTATTTTCACTAATAAATTCAACCTGTTTCAACTTCTTTATCTTTATCTCTTTTATTCTTATTCTCTCTCCATGATTGAAATGAAGCTTAGCAAAAATTCAATCAGGAAGACCATCTCCTTGAGCATGCTCTCTAAGTCACAAGCACTGATTTCCCAAAATCTTTTTCCAGCCAATCACAAGTTGACACGGCTGCTGTTCAACCAATCATCAGCTTGCTGTCAAACTTGTTCTCTCGCTCTGCTGTCATTCAGCTGTCATTTCAGCACTGTGTTTTGCGACCCACCTCCACCCCTTCACCACTTCATGAAGAATACATGGCTCTATTCCAGTCAGTTCCTCGGACCTTAAAATATCATGCAGGAAGACGTCCCAGCAGCAGGATATATATTCTTCTCTACCACCACCGGTGTCTAGAGTCCAGGGATTCCTACACTCATATAGAACGCATAAGCCATGGGATCGCCTAAGATTATAAATATTTTCTGCCGGGGTCTAAACACCAAAGATTATATTGTATTTTCATCAATAAATTGAGCCTGTTTTAACTTCTTTGTCTTAATCATTTTTATTTTTATAGGCTCTCCATGATTGAAATGGTTTTGGGAAGATACTTAGAGACATTAGATTTCTGGCATGTCATGGTATAGAGACTGAGATGAAAGGGGAATCACACTTACTGTATGGAACAGTGTGCCTCTTTACAGGTCATTACAGGACGACCTAGCATGTCATTCATTGTGTGGTTATTTGGAAAGATTTTCTGCCAACAAGTTCTGCCATCTTTGCCTTGTTAATAAAATTACTTCACAAATGATATTTGTTGAAGATGAACTTGAAAGGTAAAACAGAGACAATTACCAGAAGCATGTTGCTCTAAATGATGGAAATATGACAGAAATTAAAAACGATTCATGTTTGAATACTTTGGAATACTTTCATGTAACAGAAAATGTGGGTGTTGACATAATGCATGATGTCCTTGAGTGTGTTGCAACTTAATAGGTAAAGCTAATACTTCAACACTACATTTATGATGAAAAACAGTTGTGCCCAGAACATTTAAATGAAAGAACAGTCAGCTTTGATGGGTATTCAAATGAGAAAAACAAACCGAGTGTCATCCTCAATTTGAGGACATCCGAGACTGCTATTAGACAGGCCGCAAATGTGGTGTCTCATACAAACCTTACCTTTCCTTCTTGGAGACATGGTGAATCCAGAGAGCCTACACTGGCAATTATTTCTACTGCTATGTGAAATATGCAGTATCATTTTTGCACGTTTGTAACCACAGGACTTGCTGTGTATTTAAAACAGCTCATTATAGTCCATCAAAGACTGTTCAAAGAACTCTATCCAGGGGGAAACCTCATCCCTAAATACCATTTTATGATATACTATCCTAGCATGATGGTCTTATTTGGACTGCTGTCCAAACTTTGGTGTATGAGGTTGGAAGATAAGCATAACCCTCTCAAAACACAACCACATGTTGTGTTCTATTTTAAGAATATATCAAAGAGATTGACCTACAAAAAACAGGTTTAGCAAATGCATTGTTGGAGGTTTGGTCAACCACAGGGTAACAAGATGTCTGTTCCAAATGCATGTCTGGTTATTCTCAGATCCCAGACAAAGGTGAACAGCTGATTGATAACCTCAGGTCAACCCTTGAGGGGGACATTGCAGAAACAATGTGTGTTTCTCACATGGTGACTTTGTGTGGACAGACATACAGAACAGGGAGTGTTGTTATGACATCAGATACTACAGATGAACCAGTCTTTGAGAAGTAATTCATCTCCTCCCACATGCACTGCTCAATCTTTTGTATGGGTTTGGAATGTCAACTGTTTTGATGACCACTTTTATGCTCATGCAGTGTAAAGAGTTGATGAGTTCAAACTTGTACAGATTCTTGGTGATTTGTCTGATTTTAGACCACTTGACTTTAATGCATTTTAAGGGAAAACAGATCTATATAAACCCTAGATATAAGGTTTTGTAAAGAACTTTTTACTTTCATAAGTTTAACATGAAATATTGACTAAATGTCTTTTTTCGATGTTTAAAATAATTTCCTCAAAATAATTCCAAGTGGCATTTTCATTTTTATTCATCATATTCAATTATTTGTGTAGAGTAACAAATGCTTGTGTTAGGTGAAGTGAGATTTATGATGACAATGTGTAATTTTGAGGAACACATGAATGTGTTAATATTTGCAAATTATTATACATCAACACATAACTGTGTTAGCATTTACACATCATTGCACATCTGACACAGTCACTGTGTTAATATCCTTGACACACTTAATGTGTCACAATTAACATGGGTTAATTGTGACACATTGTGTAGCATGTGTTGTCCCAGATTCAACTCATTGATATGTAGGAACTTAACATAGGTTGTGTGGATATTGACACATCCTTGGTAAGAGTGGCCTGCACACCTGAATAGACCCCACTAACGTTAGCTGCACTGTTGTATCCCTGCCCCTGACATTTGCTCAGGTCAAATCTGTTACTCTCTATGCTGTCCAGGGTTTTCTTTTGCAGCTCACAGGCCCACTGCTTCCTTGAACCCCAAGAAAGTTCATCAGGATATCTTTCACAATGATGTTTTCATCCCTCTGGATGGTCACATATCTATACACTTGACTCAGCTTGTCTCTGTTGGAAATATCTTCGGTGGTATCCATGACAACAGAAAAAAACAGAGCATTGTTAATTTCTCCTTGAATGTTGCAATGCACCCACTTTGTAATTATGTAAATTATCTTGTTTTGAACAGCAGGACTCAAGTATTAAACAAAACCTTGTGCTCTCTCAACAAGTTCTTTCAGAACCTTTCAGAAGAGTTGTATTATACTGAGAAAGTTCCCACTATTGGCTTGTCCTCCAAAGGCCAAGTTGCAAGTGGCCAGAGTGATTGTAACGTTGACCATATGCTCAAGTATCTCTCTCCAGTATTTGGCAGCATTCCTTGCATCCCTCTCCACGTTTGCATTAATTCTCCTGTTTCTCTTCCACTGTTCAGACATGACACATGCTCTGACATGAATCTGAGTTGTGTGTGCATGTGAGTCAATCCTCTCCAACAAGTGTTGTCAGTCTTCATGCATCACTGTAGAAAGGTGCACTTCGGTCTGCAAACCGCCAGCAAGGCTCACAATAGGCACAGTCCAGTGTGCGCGAATAACACAGCAATGGGAGTTTGATACCTGCCTTGGTAGTTGTGATGTAATACGTATCAGAAACCCCTGTTTCCTTGCTTTGTGTCTATGGATATGGCCTGGTTGCTAAAATATAGCTCTTGATCTTTGTATCAGGGGCACAGTACCATCATAGAGTCCCCTATCTGTGGGGGAAATCTTTGTAGGACGAGTTTGGCCTCTGAGGCCACGGTGGAAGGGAAATCTCCTTCTGGCTGGGTGTTGCAGCTGGGCTGATACAGCTTTACTTGAGCTAGATGGGAATGGTAAGCTAACATTAGCCTCCAACTGCACATCAACATTGCTAGCATTTGATGAAGCTTGAGTATGAGTAAAAAACCTAATAAATCTAATTTCGGCAGTTAGCAGTACACTCATTCTCATCCTGTTCTCTTTCATCCTTCCTCTTTTGAGTGCCACTTTTGTATGGGCTTGCTAAACATTATGGTGGTAATTTATCGTCCTATTTCTGAAGAACACTTGCTTCTTGCTAAAAGGTTGAGAAAAAAATTGACGTCCACATAAGTTATCACAAATGACGGGGATCAAGGTCATTGGACAAATTGGCATGTCCCAGCAAGCCTTCTTTCTTGATAATTTTCAAGAAGAAAGCAACTGAATTAAAATAGTGGTCAGGAATAATAATATTTATTTTCAATAAAACATGCAGTTTTGGAACATTTCAATAAGGACAAATAAAAATACATAAAAATAGGCTATGACTAAAAACGGTAAGTATTATACACAAGGTGGGAATGTGATGTATATAGCTATCTCAATTACAAGTAATTTTAGTGTTCTTCTTGAATGGTTACTTTAAAGACTGCATGAAACGTTCAATGTGCGAGAGGGCCCACCTACAACAGCAAAGCAGGACAAAATCACCTGTCTACCTGGGGCCCAGACAGCTTCTAGGCTCAAGTGCAGCTGCACTGGTTGCATCATTGATATTTACGGCAGTGGCATAACAGTTCATACATCTTGTAAACACAGCCAGGACACTGCCAACTGAAACTTGTCAGTTAAGTTGAATACAGCACGGTGTGTCTGTGTGTGCACTCTAGTAATGATTTACTTTTCAGTGCTTTGGATTTAGGCTTATAACTGGTTTTGTCCATCACGTCAAAGCCTTGTGCCTGTACGAACTGATCTTTATAATATCAACAACAAATTATCAGAGTCAGAGTTTGATGTTACTCTAAATTATTCTATAAATCTTTATCCTTCTGACATTTAAAATTAAAGTCAGCCATTTGGGTCATTGGTTCAGTTGTACACTCTAAGCACCGCAATTATGATGGACAAAGCTCTACATTACACTGTAAAAATATATAAGGTTGTTTCAACATGAAGATGTGAGTGATGACTGCCTTAAAATTTAACTGAGCTACTACTGAATAGTAGGTTTAATGTTAAACATGAAGTCAATCAACTGAACTAAAATAATAATAATAATAAATAATAATAATAATAATAATAATAATAATAATAATAATAATAATAATAATAATAATTTAAAATTACATAAGTTGAGTCAGCAACTATTTTTTTATACTTTAATAGTAAATCTGTTTTATGTGCTCTATGCTGCCTAATCATTATAGCTTTTATAGCACTGATCCTTGTTTTAATGTGACCAAGCAGGGATTTGTTGAGATGAAAAACTCCATTGAAAAAAAAAAAAGTATTTGTTTTGATTTTGGCAGTTGTGCCCAAAAGGCTTGCTGTTTGACTTGCCAGTCACATCCAAAGACTTGAGACTTGACTTGGACTCAGACTTTTTTTAAGGGAGTTTTTCCTTATTCGAATCGAGGGTCTAAGGACAGAGAATGTTGTGTTGCTATACAGACTGTAAAGCCCCTGAGGCAAATTTGTGATTTGTGATGCTGGGACATACAAATAGAATTGACTTGACTTGACTTGAACCAAAAGACTTGAGACCTGGCTTGGACTTGGACCAAATGACTTTAAAAACAGCTGTGGTAGCTACACTACAGTGCATTGTGGTAGTTACAAGCTTCCTTGATGTTTTTCTTGTTCTTTCTTGTGCGATAACATTTCAAAATAGCTTCCACACCTCATTTATAGTCCAGCAATGGCATGCTGGTCCAGGCTATATGCTGTGCAGAGATGGCTTTGCTTTTCATGCAGTGCTCACCTCAAGCCACCGCTGTATTGGTGGCTGTGTTCGCCCTCCATAGGTGATACAATTTCCAATTCATTAAGCCACATTTTGTTTGAGAGGGCCAGCAAATTAAAGTGCCGGATGTTGTGTTTTTTCACCTTCTCTCCATCCTCCATCTCTGTGTATCTTTCTCTTCTTTTGCACAGCTGAGAGTTGCAGCAAGCATGACTTTGTCTCCGAACCTCTAATATACAGCCTGGGTCCTCTGTGCTCTCCACTGTGTGTGTGTGTGTGTGTGTGTGTGTGTGTGTGTGTGTGCCAAAGAAAGTCGCCCAACTCAGTTCTTTCAATTCATTAACTCCCTACTAACATACTGTGCTAAAACAAGCAGCTACCAACATACTGTGCTAAAACAAACAGAAGAGCCGCTTGTTTACTGTGTGACAGTACATAACAGGCTTTAACTAACAATCTGATTCTGCAAATAAGCATTCTATCTTTCCCATTCTGTATATATTTTTACCATACACCTTGTGAATTGGTTATTGGCAGTAAGGCAAATTTCAGGCTCAACTCTGCTTTAATTATCTCTTTGCTCTTGTTTTCTTGCATTATCTTCTTGTATCTTGCAATACTATTTCTGTACAACTTTCAAATTACTGTATTAAATCTGTACATTTAAAACATGGCATTTAGGATAATGGCTACTTTTTTGAGTCAGATACAGTATGTATCAGGTTATAGTATAATAAAAAAAACATAAAACACATACTTGTGGGTTGTGCTATTGTAACAACAAAGGGTTACCTAAATTGAATAAATGCATTCATGTTAGTCCCATATGTATTTGGACCAATGTCACTGGGAAATCCAAAAGAAATAATCTTGTTTCACCTTTTTCAGGTTCAGATCTAGAGTATATTCAAAGAGTTATTGCTATCTTCTGCATTTTATACAGCATGCCCCTATGCTTCAGGTAAGAATAATCTTTTTAATATCACCTCCAGCTCTCTTTTCACCGTCCCACCATTTCCCTCAATAAATTTGTACAAACCACCCAATTCAGAAACCCAAACAATCTGGCTCAAAGTTCCACAGGGAGAGGGCAGGCAATATAGTGAGAACATAAACTCACAGCTATGTTTTTTTTTTTCTATTTCTCTGTCTACAAAACCTTCTTTGTCTTTAGACAGAAAGAGCCACACAAAGTCTTACTAAAAATTGAGCATGTAACACACTGCATTTTAATATTTGCATTTTCATCAACAAACCCAAACTCTGGGGTCTTGTTAGACAGCCAATTCCTCGCCAGGGCCTTCAGCAGCTTCACCACAGGAGTCTCCCTCAACAGTAGGCATTGATGGAATTTTGTTGCTGCAGTTCAACAGCGAAGGCGGTAGCAGACAGGCATTTTACTAAAGTGGATAGAGAGGAAGAGGATGCTGGTGCTACCACAATGTCTCTCTATGAAATGAAAGTCAGGTCTAGCCAGCACCGGGCTTTGGCAGAGGACACCTCACCTAATAAAGTTCTGAGAAAGGAGGACATGAAAGATAGAGAGGGAGAGAAACAAAGGAAGCGTGAGGCCAAGGGAAAGTGAGCACTCTGGGAAAGAGACCGACAGACCAGAACATGCAAGGAAGCAGAGCTGAGACAGAAAGAGAAAAGAGCCCGCAGGGAAAGAGAGAGACAGAAAATAAAGAGTCTACATTTAATCCAGGCATTTTCTATTTTGAATCATACTGCTTTTGTGAAATGTAATGATTTTTTGATCATTTAGATTTATACTTTTTTTTCTGGATGGTAGACTTTCTGGTTAATCACAAATGCCATAGTTTAGCTGTCGAACTTTTCCAACAACTTTTCAATAACAGAGCTGAAAGATAAGCCGGTCACATTGGTGATTGTATTAACTGTTATCTAGCTGTTAACACCATTGGAGAGCAAACATACTTAGTGCAATATTCTCTATCTGGTCCTTGCTGATGCGGACTACACAGTTTGTACCCGTTGTGCCTATTTGTGTGTCTGGGTGTGTTTGTGGATATGACCACATTTATGCAGAGTGTGTGCAAACACACGAACAGATAAGCGGGTGATTCAGTGAGAGTGGGTATGAGACTAATTATCCATTAATAAAACCACTGGCTTAATTACTCACACAGATATTTATCTTGTCTGAAGCAGAAATCAGTAGTGGACAAATCTGCACAAGGTCAGTTACGTACTGTAGCAACTCTAGACTACAGTACATTCTATCCACAGTATCTATCTATCTATCTATCTATCTATCTATTATGGCCTTGTAAAGTTGATATGGCTAACTTGTTCATCAAAACTATCGACTGTTTACCCACTAAGCAGACATGGGAAACATTAGAACGGCGTTTTCGCCACACCGCCTAATTTGGTTTGAATGCAGCCTTACGGTACACTTTTAGATCCTGATAGTTTTACCTTTGTTTTAACAAAGATTTTAGTTATCAGACATTTGGATCTTAAGTTATAAGTTTCCTGGTCAGGATAGCCTGCCTCAAGTGGATTTGCTGTTAGCATAACCCGCTTTGTTTCTAGCATAGGAGCTAGCTAGCCAACGGGGACTGCAGATAATATCACCACTGGGGAGTGGAGGGAAGAAATCATGGCTATCTAACCTGCTTGTTGTCAATGGTGCCTTAATGCACAGGCCTCACAAGACATGAACTTAAAAAAAAAAAAAAAGAAAAAAAGAACACAGTAAACACGATGTAGGAGAATAAAAACTACCTGTGATGTGGGGGCAGACGTGATGAAGAGTGAATGCCCTTGTGGCAGCGCAGTACTAAACAGCATCAAAAGTTTTCATCCAGCTCGATGGCTACCTGCATTTGCTTGTCAAAGTAAAGACATCAAAAAGGACTTCAAAAATATCATATGGACTTGGAGGAGGACTTTGTGGCAGAAGTGATTCAGGATTTGTTGCAGTTGAACTGCTCAAACTCTTGAGGTGAAGAAAATCGTACTATGGATTGCTCTATGGCTTTTCCTTACCATTCTCGTCATCAACGCAAGTGGAGAGCGATCTTTCTCTAAACTTTCCTTTGTTAAAAGTAGACTGCAGTCAACTATGCAGCAAGAAAAAATGGGTCACCTCACCATAATGTCCACTGAGCATGACAGACACAATCAAGGAATTTGGAGCAAAGAAGATCAGAAGAAAGCACTTACTGAAAAACATGGCAAGAATTAAAGGATTTCTGTCTAAACAAGATACAGAAAAACTAGTTCATGCATTTATTTTCAGCAGACTAGACTATTGTAATGGTGTCTTCATAGGTCTTAGTAAAAAAATCAGATAGCTGCAGCTCATCTCATACACCAGTCCTTACATCATTGCACTGGCTTCCTGTTTGTCAAATGATAGGTTTTAAATCCTATTACTTGTCTATAAAGCATTAAATGGTCTTGGGCCTAAATACATCTCTGATTGTACGTTATGAAGCATCCAGACCCCTCGGGTCATCTGGGACAGGTTTAAATCAAATCAAATCAAATCAAATCAAATCAAATCAAATCAAATCAAATCAAAGAGATGACCAAAGTTGACCAAAGTGCTGCACAGTAAAATAACAACAATAAAATAAAAATAACATGGTAACAGCAAAAGAGGAATAGAGATAACATAACAATGCTATCCCATAAGCATACACAAATAAAGAATTAATAGTGAAACATAAAGCTTTAAGGACACTCAAATAAAACAAATAATAGAACTTTAAACTCAGTCCTATACTTAACCAGTAACCAATGCAGGGACATTAGTACAGGTGTGATGCTGTCTCTCAACCTGGTACCAGTTAGTAGTCTAGCAGCAGCAGCATTCTGCACCAGGTTTACTCAGTGTTCCCAGGATCAAAACCAAGCAAGGTGAAACGGCTTTTAGTTTCTATGCTCCCCACCTGTGGAACAAGCTTCCTGAATACCTGAGGTCAGCTAAAACTGTCAGCTCATTTAAATCATCTTTACCATTTTTTGAAAGACAGGCATTTCATTTTATCAACACAAATGTAATTTCTACACATTCCAAAGCGATAAAAATATCTTATTGTCTAACTTACGCAGCTCTTTCCTTTATGTCCATGGGCCAGTGGTCTGCCTGGTATATGTTCAAGGCATTCTGCAGGGAGTAGGGATTCAGACAGACAGACTCAAGGCCTGGATGAAGAGTCATGCACTGTGGCTCTTTAGGAAGCTCTCCACATCTACTCTGAACCTGTTGGAGTATGTGTTATAAGGTGTTTTAGTGCTAGAGATAAAGTACTCTACTGGTTTCGCATTCATACATTTGTTTTTCTACATACAGCATTAATCTCCTTGCAGCAGACATTCTGATCCTCCGTGGGCATTATCTTGCATTCTACAGGTGCATCTGTACAAGTACAGTTTAATGCAGTGTGACTAAAGATTGTCAATTATATGAGTTTTAAATTCTATATTATGAACAATTGTACAGTTATCTGAACAGATTAGAGCATATTCTGTTGCTCAGTTTGTGTGTAGCTATGATGACATTCAGCAATCCACATGTAAAACAGTGAGAAGACCTGCAGATATGTGTAGTTGAATGAAACTGACAATCATGTTAAATTTTACTTTAGTGTAGTCTAATATTGATTATGGCGGGTGTTCTTGTACCTATATTAATAATATAATATGCAAAAAACAACCTGGCATGATGGCTGCTAGTTTGATCTGTGACCATATAGACAAAACTATCTGGTAAAGTGACAAAATATGTTTTCTATGTTATTTACTGTTAGCCCAGCTTTATTTGGCTAATGTTAGGTTATGCTAGACAGTATTGCTAACTTATAAATAGAAGAAAAAAATTACCACTCTGTTGCAGACTGAGCATAACAAGGTTGATTCTCAGGTAGGTCAGTGTCCTCTGGCTCAGAATTGGATTCTGGCTCTGGTGGCTCAAACATGCAGGGATGTGTAGGCAGAGGATAATTGCTAGATCCATTTTTCAGGTCGTAGTGGTGGTATTCGATTGACGGTTGACAGTTGAGAGGGGCGTGGTTTCAGCAGTTTCAGCAGACACGCCTCCAGCAGCTTGATTTTTCATGATTTTGAAACCTAATTTTAAATACTTGGCGATTTTTTAATCAGTCAAATTTGGCACTTAACACACTTTTCTGTGGTGTGTCAAACTCAGAAGACATATTGTAAGGTTGCTTTACACAGACTTTAAAACATTATTATTTACTGCGGCTTTCCAATAAAGGAAATACATAATTTCTTTTTAATCTTTAACTATTTATTTTCTTGTTTCTGTTTTTTGTTTTTATTGTCTTTTAAATGCAATTTTTATGTACTTTTTGTCTTTTTGTCTTTTTTCTGGAACGGAATGTAATGTATGCCAACTAAGCGTATGGTGGTACCTGTTGGTAAAGGGCAGAGATCCAAGATTATTTTTTTTTCTTGTTTGATAAGAAGTATATTGACATTCAAAAAAGAAAAAAAAGAAAGAAAAATAAAGTAGGCTTCCTATTGCTCACATTTCTGACAGACTATTTTTGCACCCCTAGTCATCTATTTTCAGAAGTATATTTTATGTTAAGTTCTTGCTAAATAAGATGACTATAATGGAAGAATTACTCCTAAATAAATTAAGGGAGTGAAAAACACTATACACCATTTTGTACTTGTATCTGGCCTCTGTCCCAGTTCCACTGACTTCAGCAGTCCACTGTGTGATTTATGTTCAAGCCACCTGTACTGCACAGTCAGTGCACAAGCATGTGAACGTGTGGAAAATATGTTAAAATATTTAACTACACAGCAATTGGTATGGTCGACTTTGAGTTTGATGTCCATCATGATTTCAAAAACAATGTCTGTTGGAAGATTACTGATGATATATGTATAACCAGTCACTGGGATAAACACAACATACAGAATTAGAATTATCTATTGAGTTCGACATTTATTCCCCTTTACAAAATTTGAAAAAAGAGAAATACAGAACTTCCTCTAAATTCACTCAGTCCCTTTGCATAATCCATCTGGCTTGGTGAGAACTTGTGACCTAGAAAACATTACAACTGTCTTGGTCTCTCTTTATTAACTTCCTGAAAATTAATTGATTTATCGCAACATCAATCAATCAATCATCATCAAACAATTAACACTTGGCCTTGCAACTTTGTATCACTTATTTCTCTATTTTAAGTTTATCGGTCAGTGTCCGAGAGCAAAAGTACTTAAAACATAATGATTATGAACCTGAGTTAGACATTGTGTATTTTTTATATTAGCTGTTTGAACTTGAACTTGAGCTTATTATTTTTCAATTGAAGATTTAGAAAGCATTGAACATTAATTTGCTGCATAGTATCTACTCAGCAGGCACCAATAAACCCCTCTAATGTAACATGGCAGCACCAAGTTGTAACCTTCTAAACATATAGAATCCTTCCCGCCACTGCATCGTGTTCCCTACTAAACAGCTTATTGTTGGACAAATAAAAATTAGGCTAAAGAGAAAAAACATTCCTATCCCTAGGTATCTCAAGCTGCTAATGTAGCCTCTGATCATTACATTCCAAATAAAGCACTTCACAGAGAGCTGACAGCATGTAATCAGAACTTGTCTTATCTCTCAGTAATAGGACATTCATTGTCCTGCCTGCTAAGAGTAGAAATCTTGAAAATTACTCTTCTAGTGCATCCCAGAGAATCTGTAGTAGTTTTGAAAATCTCTTTTGAGAATGAATTTCTAATAGCTGATATTCTCTCATGTCAGGAGTGGCTACAGGCAAGAGAAAGAGTGAAGAGTGGATAAAAGAGAACAGAATAGTGAAAAAAACATTTAGGAAGATACATATTTCTGGAGAATGTGCCATTCAATGCCTGCCCTGGTTTTCTAGGGCTTTATTTAACAGAGAAAATGTTTTGTAGAAGAATGAGCCTATAAAGGCACCTCTGGGAATGGATGTGCTCCACAACCTCTCCTACCAACCTCTGGCTATCTCTATTTCACCCCATGCTCTTACACACACACACACACTCACACAGACTGGTACTGGAGGACAGGACATCATATCAAGATAATGTGATATTAGAAACCAAAGAAATGCTTTCAGGTATCTATGGGATGATGGACTAGTCACCATTATTTTGCATGGAGTTCAATAATTGTTAATAACTTGAAACCTATGCATTTACTCTACTGTCAACAGCAGCGATGGTCTTGTATTTCAGTGAACAATGGTAACAACAGTAATAATAATTACTGTATAATACAGTAATCACAAGTGATTAAAATGTTTTTTTTTCTGTATGTATATATATAAAACATTGGCTATATGGAATGTTTTTCTTGTGATCTTGAAGGCATTTCTCATTTTAAAGATCCTTTTTTCTTCTGTTCTTATGTAAAGAAATCACACAGAGGTACTGTGTTTTATAAGACAAAAACAAGATTGCACAGCAGCTACCTTGCCTGTTGTTGACATTTGATGTTGACCTCTGAGCCTGTGGTGTGTAAGTGGGTGGTATAGTTGCAACAAAATAAGTGCTTAGGAATGGTGTAGTCAGGTTAATAACAAAAGATGCAATACCTTGCAAAACATAGATTATCACCAATTTAACACAGTGATGCCTATTTAAAAATTGTGGGGATTTTTGTGAGTTTTCAGATGTCTCATATACACAGACTGCAGCACTCCTCCTCCTGTACTTAAAATGTCTATATCCTATTCACTCCAGATTAACCTGGGATAACACTGAACTAAATGTAAAATGGATTGGTTTTGTCTTGTAAATCCAAATGTGATTAAACCTGCTTTCTGTACGGCACCTGTTTTTGTCTCTGTTGTTTGTCTGAGAGTTCCTGCTTGACCTTGCCTATGCGGCAAAGACCAATCGATAGCTGTGATTATTACAGCAATGTGAGTCACTTTAATTCCAGCCAGATGCCAAAGAACATCAGTATTCATGAGGACAGGTCATACGCCTTGGTATTTTCTAATCTAAAATAAAATTGTGCTGATTATCTCTCTCTCTCTCGCTCGACCGCCCGTCTCTTTTTCCGCATGTCATTCAACAACAACACTGACAAACACAATTATGCTTAACATGGACTGACTGAACACACCAGAAGAATTATCACACTAAAACATCCACATACTCCACCTGTCAAACTAAAAACAGAATTTGTTGTCTTGAAATCACCTTCTCCAAACCCAACAATAAGTTCTTTACAATTTATGTTTAGGATTGAGAGAAACTTCATACAGAGACATTTTTGAATGTTCCTAAAAATGAATCTTCTAAACTGCTTGGATCTTGTTGATAGACTTTTTATGACTACCTTGACAAAGGCTGGGCTCTTAATATTCTAGAAACAAGTCAGTGCCTCTGAACAAGCACCTCCACTCCCTGACCTCACAGCTTAAGAAGGCCTTTCATGATCAAGGTAACTGCTGCTTTAATGGAGAATAGCCACCAATCTGGTGGTCTGCTGGATGCTGCAGACTGTGTGTGTCAGAGGTACATCATGCCCCGTAAAGGCAGGGAATTGATGAAGATGGTAGTAGAATGAAATGTGCAGTATTCAGATGTCCTGTATGAGCTGAATGAATCCATATTACTGGTCATTGCCTGCATGGAGATGCTCAATGACTAGATTCAACATCCAGAAAAGGAAGGCGGCCTACACAGAAACTAGTCCATGTTAAATGTGCAGTGTTGGACCAGAACATGTTCAAGATTTTGGGGAGCGTGCACACATTAATTCAGGTCATAATGGACAGTCAGCAGTTATTATCTTGTATGTTTGGATTGGGAGGATTTTAATCTCCCTTCTCCTGATTAAACCTTAGATATGGTGGACAACCAAGATGATATCAGTCATGTTTTAGTTTTGAACTAGTGTGTGGACCAATCTGACCATGACCCCATACCTGCAATTTCTAAAAAATAGGTGATTTCGAAATTTTCAGTTCGGAATAAAGATCATAAGAGTTCATATATTCAGCGTTAGAAGAGCCCTCAACCTGTTAATTACGTTTTTGTAGAACTGACATTGGGATGCTGTCTGTACTGCTTGTTATGCTTACAATAGTCTGCCTATGTGTGTCCATGGTAATATCCACATTTTTATTTGTTTATTCATTTATATGGGGAGTTTTATGAGCAGGATTTGAAGATTCATTTAAAAAGCTTACTTCAACCTTTAGACAGTCCTAGAACTTGTGTGTGAAAGAAAGATGTGACCTTTGTTGGATATTCAGGTCATTTGGAGTCCTTTATAGCAAATCGTTCTCAAGAGACTCTGAAACATTTATCAGAACAATTCAACATTTTACCTTCAGATTTCTGCCGCTGAGGAAGCATTTAAAGAAGGCACAGAAGAGCAGTGTTTGATGAATAATGTAAAGAGGACAGTCGTAAGGATGTAGAATTTTTTTCATCCTCTATACTCCGAGCATCTAGAATAAAGCTATGAGATCTCCGGTGGCTGAATATCACACAAATGTAATCCACTCGTCAAGCATAACAGAACATTTTCTCAGTAAGTTTGTCACTCCTTTGAGAGGAGTGCACGTTAAGTTGTGTGTTCAACACAAGCTCTCAACCATGAGATGGTTGGCTTTCTCTGGAGGAAAGAAAAGATGAAGGTGAGGAAGAGAGAATAGAGGGAAGTAAATGTATGTGGTATACACACCTTGACATGTGAGAACTTCCTTTTATGATTTTTGTAATCATCCATCTGTTTAAAATCCCACTGGTGGCTCCATTTTTGCAACCTATGTTGAGCATCAAAGCATTTATTTTAGATTGTAACTTACCCCAAAGTTTTTGATACCAACATTGTGGGGTAAATATGCTGAAGGATGTATTGTTGCTGCCACAAAGGAGGAGAATATATATGATGTGGAAACTGTGTTTCTTTTAAATTTCAAAGTGGCTATAATCAATAATTTTAGAGTAACAATGGATCACATTACTACTTGTATGTGACAGATGCCATAAGTATTATGATTCAATTCTCCAGTTCCCCTCATCTCTATGTATCTTTAAAGCAACTTTCAGCTCAGTGTTTTACAGTCCGAATCTTAACTGTTTGTTCACCGTCACCACTCTCATAGCATTTCAGGGCGCAGCAGAGAGTCCTTTCAAGCAAAAAAAATCTCTATAAATCAACTGTTACTTATCCAGCACCAAACAGCAGAAATATGACAGCTGGTGAACACTGATGAGCATTTAGTGGCTAAAGAGCCAAATATTTCCCTAAAAGCTAAAGTAGAGTGAATATTGGATACCAATTGCATAGTGCCCAGAAACACATCTACAAAAAAATGCTAATTTTGTTTGGTGTCTGCTGAAAGTGTATGTGCAGTACATAAGTAAGTTTGGACACACAAGGTGTGTCCAAGTACTTTAGACTGGTACTGTAACCATTTTTTTTTCTTTTTCTATTTCTTTATTTAATTGAAATGTGTATATTTTTTACGGATGGATTCACCGGCAATGGCCAGGACAGGAAATATGACTATGAAAAAGCTAAAGCAACCAACACTGACTGGAGAGGAATTAGTAAGGTGTCATTGTGGGAAAGTCTGCAAAAACATCAGAGGGCTCAAGATACACCAGAGCAGGCCCAATTGTGGAACAGCGGTGACCCAAGTGCAGCGCATGGAATCAGTTTCTGGTGAGACGAAGGAGAACTCCAGCTAGGAAGCACCCCACAGAGCTGAAGATCTCTCCGCACTTGAGCTGCCCCAGTGCCAGAAACCAGACCAGCCCCCCTTTTGGTTACCCCAATCCATTCATCAAGGAAAGAGAGGATCAAATGGCCTAGATGGTCAAACAACATCGCTTGGATGCAGTTCGATGATGACCTAGACTGCATCCTGGAAGCTGATACAGCACAAACCAGGAAAACCATCAACTGAGCTGAATGTGAAGGAGCCCACATGGCAAGTAATTCAAGACATCATCTGGAAAGCCAAAGCATCAGCTGCCCCAGGTCCAAGTGGCATGCCTTATAAGGTATACAAGAAATGCCCAAAACTTCTCCGGAGGTTGTGGAAGATCATGAGGAAAATCTGGGTAAAAGGCATAATCCCATCAAGCTGGAAATTGGCAGAGGGATGCTTTGTTTCAAAGGAAGAGGGTTTCTCCACAATTGCCCAGTTTAGGACAATCTCCCTCCTGAATGTGGAATGCAAGATTTTCTTCTCTGTGCTCACAAACAGGCTGACCTCTTACATGACACCGAACCACTACATCAACACATCTATCCAGAAAGTTGGTATCCAGGCTTTTCAGGGAACACATCTCAAAGATCAGCTAACTGATCCGAGAGGCCAAGCAGAAGAAAGGCAACATAGCAGTTGTCTAGTTAGACCTTGCAAACACCTATGGGTCAGTCCCACATAACCTCATCCAAGAAGGACTCAATCAGCACTACATCCTGGTGGCTATTTGAGACATGATCACCAGCTACCTTTGAGGGTTCAAACTCAGATTCACATCACCCCTTTTCACAACCAACTGACAGGACCTCCAGAAGGGGATTCCAACAGGGTGCACCATCTCCCCCATAATATTTATCATGGGCATGAACCTCCTATTATCAGCAGCAGAAGGTGTAACATGTGGCCCTGCACTGAAGTTGGGCATTGTCCAGCTGTGAGTTTTCATGGATGATATCACAGTAACAACTGACACAGGTCCAAGCAAGATTGGTATTGGGAACCTTGGACAACGTTGCCACTTGGGTGAGGATGTCCTTTAACGCCAGGCAATCCAGGAGTATGGTGATCAAGAAGGGCAGAGTTACCAGCAAGTTCAGCCTCCAAATTCAGGGTGAGGTCATCCCATCCATTGAGGACAACCTGACAAAGTGCTTGAGAAAGTGGTTCAATGCATCACTGACAGATAAAGCCAATGCTGTGAAGCAGACCGAGGAATGGCTGAAGAAGATTGACAAATCCGGACTCCACAGAAAATTTAAGACCTGGCTGTACCAGCACAACCTTGTGTCCAGACCTATTTGGCTCTTCACAGTTTATGAGTTCCCCATGACTGCTGTAGAGGGCATCGGGAAGAAAACTGTGGAGATGGTCGGGAATTCCCCCAAGCTTTTCTTCAGTAGGCCCCTCCATCCAATCCGGGCAACTGCAGCTCCCCCTGTCATCAGTTGTGGAGGAATTCAATGTGGCAAAATGCAGAGTTCTATTAAGCCTTAGAGACTCCAATGATGACCTGGTAAAGCAAGCAGCTGTCACAGATATGGGCACAAGTGGGCAGCCAATGCAGCAGTAGAGCAGGCAGTGAGTTCTCTGAAGATGTGAGACATCATTGGCAACCCCTGAGTTGGATGGCAAACACAAGTCCAACCAACAGGCATGACATGGTCCAGGCAGAAGTCTGGACCTGTGAGGAGGAGAAGTGAATGTCACAGGCAGTGGAACTAGGGTCCCAGGGTGCATGGACAAAATAGGATTTTCCCAAGTGCAAGATCTCATGGGCAGAGCTATGTAGACTGGAGCCTTCCTTCGCCATCACACCTGCATACATGGGGGCTGAGAGACAACCTGCACTGCAAGCTCTGTGGTTTAAAGGGGGCATTGGCACACATATTGTCTGGGTGTAAAACATCTCTAACTAATGGACAATGTAGGTGACACCATGACAAGGTGCTTCTGTCTCTTCCTGACACATTAGAGCAGGAGAGATGCAAGAAGAGGCCAGCCAACATGGACAAGAGGGCCATCATCTTTACAAAGGAGGGAGCAAGGCCTTTTTCAACCAATAAACCTAAGCCCAATTTGCTGCAATCTGCAAGGTCCTGGGAGATGAGGGTCGACGTGGAAAGGAGGCTGCAGTTCCCGGAGCTGGTGCACTGTGGTCAACTGAAGACTGGAAAATAATTCTGGTTGAATTGACAGTTCCATGGAAGGAGGGATGCGAAGAGGCCCATGAGAGAAAGGCCTTAAAGTACCAGCCCTTAGTCCAGCAGTGCAAGGAAAAGGGACAGTGGGCATGGTTGTTCCCCATGGAGGTTGGCTGCAGAGGCTTTCTAAGTAAATCAACATAGCAATTGTTGGCAGCTCTGGGCCTGGACGAAAGAAGCTAGAAACAAGCAGCTCACAGGATGGGGAGGAGGCAGAATGAGCCTCTTGCTGGATTTGGAGCAAGTGAGAGGAGGGAAGCTGGAAGCCAGGAGCAGATGGGCAGTGATTTGGCCACCACTGCTGGCCCAACAAACGGGAGAGTGTTGTGGTTAAGGGTCAAAACACTTAGTGAAGGTTGCACCCCAACAGGTGTATGTCACAAGTTACATGAATTCAAAGTAATGAAATGGACAGCTTTGCTATTTACTGAATTTTATTGACTGTTTCAAAATACAGTACAGCTGTATGCTTGTTGTTTTGCTGCTGCATCTTGCTGCAGTTTCACAGCTGCATGTCTTTGGCTTGTTTTTGGCAGTGTGTCATATGATTTAAGTTTTTCATTGAGATTTCTTTTTCCCATCATGATTGCAATGTGTACGCAGCACCAGCCTCAGGTAACCAGCAGGAAGCTGATGGGTTACCGCAAGGCAATAATGGAGCCGCAGCTACACATCATATGTGTATCATGGGAGTAAAAAAAAAACTTTAAGTGGACTACTTGATTACTATAAGCAAATTATTTAAACAGCATTAGTATAGGAATGATTCTGTCCCAAGCTTTCTGATCCATATAAGTGGTTGATCACTGTAATATGTAGGCTTTGTCTTCTTGGCACCCAAGTGACTTGTTGCAGGTTTAAGTACCTTCAGGAGAAATTTGTTCAAATCTTGTTGTTTGTAGTTTAGTCCTCTTGAGATGCATCATCTTGTTAACCATAGACTATAGTGCATACAATAGCTATATTTACAGTAGTTATAATGATATAAAACCATAAGAGCAATAAAAGAAAATAAGACAAAAGACTCATTAAATACTGTAAAATGTCAGGAGAAAAGCTCAGTTTTAAAGGTTAAATGCAACTATTTCTCAATGTGGGAAAGATAGACACCTGCTGTTTTGTGTGAATGGTTTCTACTGTGGCTCAGGAGGTAGAGCAGGTCATCCACTAATCGGAAGATCGGTGGTTCGATTCCCGGCTCCTCCACTCCACATGCCGATGTGTCCTTGGGCAAGATACTTAACCCCAAATTGCTCCTGATGGATGTGCCATCAGTGTATGAATGTTGTGAATGGTTAGTTTCCTCTGATGGGCAGGTTGGGACCTTGCATGGTAGCACCTGTACCCATTCAGCGTATGAATGTGTGTGAATGGGTGAATGTGATTTGTAGTGTAAAAGCCCTTTGAGTGGTCGGAAGACTAGAGAGGCGCTATACAAGTACAGTCCATTTACAGGTCTGATATTACAGGTATATAATTGGTTATTCACAGCAACAGGAACTTAGGAACTTGATTAGGTGAAGTTCTGGGCTAATTTGAGCATGCTGCTGAACATTGATTCCAAATGTCATACAGGTTTCTCAGGATCAAAGCTCGGACCTATCAATAATGAACCCAGGGTAATCTTTGAGTCAGGCAGGCGCAACAGCAAAGTCCTTCTCCCCTATTCGCACAAGAGACAACTAGAGTCACAGGCTCAGTAAGAAATCCCACCTCCCCAGTGTCACAGACAACAAATGAAGAAGAACAGCGCAGCTCTGAACCATTCAGCCCAAACCCCTCCACCCCACACTCCACTAAGAGGCGACTCAGAGTAGAAAGCACACATTAATTAGACTTCTATCTGTACATCTCTGCTTTGCTCAATTGAGGTAGAGGAGTGGAGAGGAGAGAGAGGGAAAAGAGAGGAGATGAGACACATGAAAGAGGAAAAGAGCTATGTATGAGTGCATGACTCTCATGTCTGAAAGGCTATTTATTTCATTCTCCCACCATCATTGCATTTTTTTTATGAAAACAGAAATAGTAGACCAAATTTTGAAATATTAAATCAAGCATAAATGAAATATAAAACTGAATATAAATGTACGCAAGTGTGTGAAAAATGATGGTAGAGCTGGTGTGTGTGTGTGTGAGAGAGAGAAAGATGGAGAGAGAGAGAGACTCTCAGTTGGACCTCACCATTTATTCTGAGAGGAGGAAGCTTTCTTGCCAGAAGTCAAAGGTCAAAATTTACAGCAAACGACTCGAGCAGAAATAGCTTAAACCTCAACTATATGACATCACTCTTTCCAGCTCTTCAGACTGAAGTAGCAAGCTACTCAGGCACAGGCTTTATACAAAGGTCAAAACTACACAGATTATTTATAGTTCCAGTATATTTTTGACTTGTATATTTTGAACTATTTTAGTTGTAGAACAGAAATGGAGAAGGGTATTAGAGGAAAAATCTCAAAATGCTGAAGGAAAAAGACAAAAAAAATACAAATGGGGGGAAGAAAGAAAGCTATTGCAAAACACATTTAGAGTCAGTGATAATGTCAGTGCAGGTGAGAGCATAATCACACGCCCTTGGAGTGTAAATGATGCCTGGATTTGTTTTGATGGTGTGACTTTGCGATGACATCCTAGGCTATGGTGCTGAAAGATGGGAGAAAGCAATTTGTGTGAGTTCATTACACATTTACACACATCTCACAAATTAGGCATGCATGAGCTGGCAGCCTTGGCAGCAAAGTCATTAGCGAGCAAGTGCTGAAATTTGTTTAGTAATTTATTAATTCCTAAGAATTCTCATTAATTGCTGCGTATGTGGCACCCACCACATGTGCCATCAATCACCTCCCCTGTGAATAAGAGGGTCAAATCACAACAAAATACACAGAAACAAAACATTTTCAGAAAAGGTTCATACTGTATCATTATCTAACAATACTTTTACATAAGTCAAAACACCAGTGAATTCTGTATGTCCAACACATTGAAGTTATCTAAAGCAGCTCAAAACAACGTTGCTCCTCCACTTTGTTGGAACACATTTAATGGAACACACACTGTTATGTGCTCTATGTATTATTTATGTTTGTGCGCTTATTTGTAAGCAGTCAAAACATGTTGGTACATTAATCATACATAATGAGTAATACTGTGCGTGAAATAATTAGTATCTTTAGGCACCTGTAACACTTGTGTAATTACCCCCCTGCTGCTGTGATGTATTTTCTAGTTAAAAAGGTTGCACCAGGCAGTATCTCAGGCAGTATGAGCACTGACTTGAAACACTTTGCCAGCACTGCAGTGAGTCACACATGCTTGAACATAAGGATAGCTGCACATATTGGCAAATGTTTATTGTTCGACATTTTGGGAAATACACTTATTCACTTTCTTGCTGAGAGTTGGATGTGACTGATATCTCATATCTGTTCGGTAATTATCATAGACTGTACATAAATATGAACAATGCGTCTCCACTTCCTACCGCTATGCAAAAATGAAGCCAAAATATCTCCTTTCCGGAAGTTGCCATCTTGCTTGTGTTACGTCATTTGGAGTCAGAGTCTGCACAGTAGAGTCAGGAGATGGGATGACGGCCTGCGGAACACGCCCCCTCAGCTGTTCCACCACCTGACGGAGGTTTGAGAGCAGCTGTCAAATAACTAATTAAAAACAAATTTATCAGAAAAATGAGCACTTGGACAAACATTAGCATGATAAGAACCACCTGAAATGACAGAAACCATCTTTGGGAAAAATTTGTTTGACGTGTACTTTGATTTTTTAGTTTGGCTCATGTCCCATCCACTAACATGGAGGGGGCGGGACTTATGACGTATACTGCAGCCAGCCACCAGGGGGTGATCAAGATGTTTTGGCTTCACTTTTGGGGAGCTGTCGGTAAAATCCCCTGTATAACTGCAATTTTAAATTTTTACATTTCGGTTTTTGTATTGGTTCTGTTATTATTGTTTAAAATGATATGGTCAAATTATATTTTGATGTACCTTTAACTTTCTCTTTGTCTCAAAAATATTACTCAGATTAATTACATGTCTGTTGCTTGCAGTAAAATATCTCACTCTTCTAAATTATTGTATTCTTAATGAGTGTTGCGGCAAATTCTCACTTTGATGATCAACGTGTTAAATGTGTGTTGTGCGGATTAAACAAACAAAATATAAAATGTTAATTAGTGAGCTTTAGAAGTGGTGATAGGTGGATTTTGTTACTTTTGGACAGAGCCAGGCTAGTTGTTTCACCTGTTTCCAATCCTTATGCTAATTTAAGATAATCAGCTGCTGGCTATAGCTCCATATTTAGTGTACCGACATGAGAGTGGTATCGATCTTCTAATCAAACTCTCCACCAGGAAACGAATAAACAGTTTCCCAAAAATGTCAAAATGTTGCTTTACAATTTATTCCCTTTTCATTTAAGTGCCACTGCAGCAACAAATGATAATAGATAGACCTTTTTGTTTCATTTATGTTTATTTATACCTTTCAGTGTCATATTTCAAATATATTTTTCCTCTAAAATATTTCAGTACATGACAGAGATATACTGTACAACACCCAGCACAGTTTGCTACCCATCTCCCTTCTCTTCCCATTAAAAGGTGCATTCCCAACTTTTGTTCAAAAATGGATTGGTACATAGACCGTTGTATGCTGTAAAAACCTGACAGTCAGCATGTACTGTACTGTATGCTACACGGTGACCGATGCACTGTTTCCCAGAACCTGCTTATATGCAGACGCTGCTTGTCATGGTGAATTACAAAAGTCTGATGAGTCTTCATAAGGTTTTAAGGCTTATCACTGTGAAGCTGCTTTGTGAAACATTTGATGCCACAGAACACAGTACAGAGATACCATCCTGTATATTAGTAAAATGTCATAGAGTTCAACATGAAGCTAATGTCTCTCTCACTCGGGGTCAGCTAGGTTGATTTTTGACAGAACATACTCAATCAAACAGCTGGAAGTTGGAACGTTTTCCTATGACATATAAACACTATCTTGAATCTTTGTGTGGGAAACTAGGGCAAGGGTCACAGTGTTTTTGGAAAACCAAGGCTGAAATGCTCCAGTAATGTTTTAGATAACATTACAAGTAAGCATTACCCAGGAGTTACCAGCAGTCAGACACCGACTGTTTCCACCGAAAAAGAAAATGAGTAGAATATGTGCCTCACTTTATTTACTGTTGCCAGGAGGAATACTTGATCTATTGCCACACAGTTGCTCAGTTTATTGGCAGCTTTTTTAGTTAAGGAGGGGACAGAGGCTGAGTAATTCCATATGGTCACTTACAGGTCAAATCCAATCCATTCAAGATAGATACACACAGCATACAGTATAGGTGGAAGATTAACAGTCAGTTTGTCATTCCAGTTATTATTATTTACCTGCACAATGGCAGAAATCTATTTGTAAGTGTGTGTATGTGTTTTATGTGCATGTACATGTGCAGCTGTACGTTGGCTCAGTAAACAGATGAATGAGTATGTTGCTAACAGAAAGTGGAGATGACCCGGTTGCTCATGTTCAATGGACACAAAGATCCCAAACTACTACTGTACTTTTGGGGAATTCTACACTGAGCACTAATGTTTCACTGACTGAGCTTACATTAGAGGGTCACAACTGGTATAGATAGATATACCTTTTAAATATAACATTTTGCAATAGACTAGTCTTCAGATAATACGTAGATGTACACATTGAAAGAGTCCGTGGCAGATTGAACAGTTGGTGATCTCAATATCGTTTGCTCTCTCTCCATGAGAGGTTCAGTGTTTTTGTTGCACTGCAGTATGTGTTATAAGGGAACCAGAACAATATGTAATGTGGATTCTCTTTAAATAAATGAATAATCCACCACATTACAAAGAATACAAAGACAGGGAATTTAGCCACAAATCACAGAATACCTGAAGCAAGAAAACAAATTTTGTCCCTCTCAGGTCATTTGCTAATTACTGTGGAAAAAAAAAAATCTTTGGTTTGTCTTTATCAAAACAACTTAAAACTGGATCTGAAATAAATTTATTCTGTAGGTGCTTGGCCTGCCCAATGTACAGTATGTGATGTTTTTACTTTTGGACAATCCATCACATCTGCTTGTAGCATCAATACGTCAGTCAACTAATAAGGTCTTTATGACTGCTTGATTAAGATAATTAATTTTTTTTAAAAAAAACCCTGTAGTTTGGTTCTATTATTATTGTTTACAATGATATGGTCAAATTATATTTTGATGCACTGTACCTTTAACATTCTCTTTGTCTCAAAGATTAATAACATTTCTATTACTTGCAGTAAAATAACTCACTCTTCTAAATTATTGTATTCTTAATGATTTTTTTCACTCTATGATGATCGACATGTTAAACATGGCATTTGTTTGTTTGCTACTAAAGTATGTCACCTAGGACAGATATTAATTGACAAAAGCTTTTGATTGCTTTGCTTTTTTAAATGTTCCTTTTATTGATAGATGTTATTTGGAAAATAATAAAGCACAAAATTCTGTTATTTTCGGCTAAAACAATGAATAATATCCTTTGAATGATAAGATATGTTTTCAGCATGTGATCTCAGGAAGGAAGCTAAATTGAAACACACACTATACTTTGTATCTGTCCTGGATGACATGACCACAATGAAGCCAAGTTACAGGAAAGGTGCAGTTACACACCAAATACTGTAAAATGGTAATTACTAAACCATTATGCAGGTTATTTGTTGCCTTGTGTAATAAACTGAATGGACCAACAAGTGATGTTTATGCCAGAAATATTAAAAGCAAAAAAATGATAGTTACTTGATTTACATTCTGTATTTTCCTTTTCACCTAAATGGGAACCAATCATATAAACGTTGATTATAGTGAGCCAGCTTGAAAGAATAATTGTGTTGATTCTTGCTTAAAATAAAATAAAATAAAATAAAATAAAATAAAATAAAATAAAATAAAATAAAATAATAATAAAAAGAACGTTCTCTATCATACAGAAGTAGATGGAAACAGTACAATTTACTTTTCTTTATCAATGTCAACATTAAAGGACCAGTGTGTGGGAGTTAGTGGCATCTAGCGGTGAAATTGCAGATTGCAACCAACTGAATACCCCTCCCCTCACCCTCCCCTTTCAAGTGTGTAGAAAAACCTACGGTGGCTGCGAAACTCGTTTTAAAACTCTAGAGTCAATGTTTGGTTTGTCCATTCTGGGCTACTCTAGAAACATGGTGGTGCAACACGTTAGGTTCCATGGAGGAGGACCCACTCCATCTGAAGATATAAAGGGCTCATTCTAAGGCAACGAAAACACAGCAATTCTCATTTTCAGGTGAATATTATTAAAACATATTTTTGAATATTACATTCCTTTTCTTCCAAGTCCGTTCTGCTAGATGCCACTAAATTATACACACTGCACGTTTAAATAATAATAGAATAGCTTAGCAATGGTTTCCATTGTATTTGCTCATGTCTATGCTATGCTTTGAGTTGATATTTCTTCAATACACGGCCAATGCATGTGTGAGTCAAATTGGGAGGTATTACAAAGGTTATAGACAACAGCTTGAGATTTCCACAGTATTCTCTTTGTTAATTTGCAACTGCCACATGTCCAAATGTAATGTTAACAATGGTTGTATCTTCCCTGTTACTACTGCCATTGAAACATGAGCCAGTATGAGAAATGATTTGATATTTAGCACATGAAATGCCATGCACATTAATGATTAATGATATTTCCAAAATGCTATCCTAAGCTGATATACAATCCACATTTAGCCAGTTCACTCAGCCAAATACGCTAGGGGAATTACTGGTATTACAATGAATGAAAATTACATGGGCATTTTGAGGAGATTATCAAAAGCTGACAATAATTTAAGTTTAGCTTACAGTACAGTATGTGATTGCAGAACAAAGAAGCTACATTTACAAGAGAGCATGTCACTCAAATGTCTTCTATAATGTTTAGTTTCATTCAGGAACAGGGTAACCTGCTGTTAAGTGCACTCATCAGATTAAAGTAAATGAATGATGAGAGACATAAAGCTAAGATACAGGAAGCATTTTTGGAAACTTGAGAGTTTTCTCATGTTGCTTATTTAATTTGTTCTCATTGTACACTACTGTCTGTGGCATTTCACAGATTTGTCCAACATGCCCTACAGACCTTTGTGGGAACTGAAAGCTGGCAATGATACAGTATAATGGACACATAACAATCAGCATCAGCTTACGGTAAATACAAATACAAAATGAAATAAGAAAAACAAAAAACAAGTGCGATGATCAAATCAACATGACATGACAAAGACAGACAGAATTACATAAGGTGCTGGAAAAGACTGATTCACACCCACATTAATGCACATGTAATGAAGCAGATCAGTTGGTGGAGCAGACTGACCAGAGAATATAGAGTTTCTTAAGTTGAAGCATGATGCAGCACACTGCTAACACACTATCCCCCTGAACGATTGAAATGTCTACAGCAGCGATTAATGGATACACAGATGATGAATACACAGATAATTATAAATCAGAACTGATAAATGATGAGGGAAGTGCCCGTTTCAATGCATTTCAGACGAGTTGTTTTTTTTCTGCAGACTGAAAGGCGATCTTAAATGCAATCATAAACTATTGTATACAGATCTATAGATATGAGTATTTCTCAACTAACAATCATATCTATGTGATTATGAAAACTGTTTACACTACAGACATTCAGTGTTAATTAAACAATGACAGAGAATATGATATGCAATCCACACTGCACACCCACCAGATACTGATAGTTTTCTCCATCTTTCACTCACAAGTGTATGGGAAATTCATACATGACATTCAATAACCTGTGGAGAAAGAAGTGCTCACTGATCATATGTTCAACTGAACTCACCCCTGGCCCTTCCCTGCCTCCCATACCACACCACTTTTTTCTCTTCAAACTCATTAAAGGCATGTCCAGCTATTCTGTTGCGGTTGATAACTCCAGACATCTGCGTCATGATGTCCAGTGACGGGAAGTTCACGGCAAAGGAGCAGACATGTGAAAGGTGCATCTTTTATGTATGGTTTTCCCTCTGCGTCATTCAAAGACGAGGCATGTTTTGGAGACAGAGGGTGAGCCAAGGGGCTGGCTGTAATGTTGGGAAGGAAAACTGAGTGCATATTTGTGTGTGTGTGTGTTTGTGTGTGCGTGTCTTCACAAAGTATGTTCGAAAAGTTTAGATTTCTATCCAGGTGGCTTGGGTCATCCTCGCACAGCCCTCCACATGCTCAATTCACTTTCTGGATCAAAAATCATCTTCTCTTCCTCTCATAAATATTAATATAATACTTTATTACCCATTGCCCTTGACCCTTATAACGCCATAAACAAAACAAAACAAAAAAAGTAAAATATCAAAAACATTGAGTTGGTCTGACAAATTGCAACATCACATAATAAGTAGAATAAAACCCAAAGGAACAGCAGAGGTTGTATAAACGTTGTGCTTCTTTAATTTCACTTTGTAAAGTCCTCCACTGTCCTAGTTGTGTTTTAGTTTAAACTTTGTTATATTTAGTATATATAGATAAATGTACACGTATAATCCGGACTGAGGTTTGTCTCTTGTGTCAAGCAGAGGGCAAGCAGAGAGGCTACCAGGAGTGCCCTTCTTTATCCTCTGTTTCTTGTTTGTCCTTTCTTCACAGTTCATATGTTTATTCATTCATTCATTCATTCATCAGTTTTTGTTTTTTTTGTTTTTTTTCTGTCTGTCTCTTTGTCATTCAGTAGCTCCCATGGTCCCAAAGGTTGGGACAGAAAGGGAGACAGTCTCTGTGAAAAAAGAGGGTTTTTCCCACTTTCTCGCTCTCTTTCACTTTCTTCCTGGAATCCCTCTTCCCTCATTTTATTCCCTCAGGTCCTTTGTCATCTTTGGTAGAGTGTCCGACACTTTGGTGTGTCTGGGGAATAGGGCGGAGGGGGCCATCGAGGATTGTAGTTCGAGGGAGTGGAGATACATGAGAGGGTGCACGCATGGACGAAGAAGGTTGATGAAGAAGAGGAAAAGGTGACAAGTGACACGCCGACATGGACAAGTGAATCTAACCAGATTAATAGAGTGACAAAGGAGAGAATGTGAAATATCATGTTCACTTTAAATACAATATGAGCGTTGGTTGGTTACACTGCGTGTCTGAAGGGAAATGTTTAAAGAAAGCGAAGGGGGAGAAAACAGACTTTGTGTTACTTTTTATCTAAGCAAGACGGATAAAATGGATGCATGAAGGATAGAAAGACGACGAGTGGATAGGGACAGACAGGTAAGAAGACAGGTAAGGAGAGGAGAAGACAGGGAGAAGGGTAGAGAGAAGTATAAGAGCGTGAGTCAGGGCAGTGTCTGTCAGCGCAGACAGTTGGCGGTGCTGTGGCAAGTGCTCATCATCTGTAGAGTAGCGACAGGAAACAGGAGAGGCCAAAAGTCAGCCAGCTGGCCAATGGGAGCGAATGTGATCCACCGATCAAAACTACAGAAGCAATAACAAAAGAGAACAGAGATGTCATATTAGTTCGAATGTATATAAAATCTTTTGACCGGCTTCTGCTATTTATGAAATGCTGTAATTCACGACTTAATATGGTTTTATAGCAAAGCTCCAATGAACACATGTCCTTGTCTACATTAAGATTACTCACTCTCCACCAGACATGGTTATGTAATACACTCCTATAATTACAGCAATGCTGAACAATCATGAGGGCTTTCTACGCTGTAATAATCACAGATCTATTCATTTTACTTTTAATTTATTCTTATGAGCCTAAAGGAAAAAGGATGACTGTTGATCCTTGTCTAGCATTGCATTTTACATCTACTGTGTGACGGTCAATGTTCAAAATTAATTCAAGGATAAATAAACAGCTCAGACACATTTGAATGGACTCCATTCAAATTTAAAAAATAATGCACACATTTAATGTAGTTATCCATTTCATTTTTGATTTTACCAATGGCCTCACAATGAACAATTTCACATCTGAGTCATCAAAAATAAATCTCTTTCTTCTGAAATTCAGTTTTGTCCCTTGTAAGCTGCATTTTATAAAGAACAGGCAAACCTTGATATTAACCACAGGCTAAGTAGATAACCGATCATGTATATATTTATCTCTTTGGCTTGAGGCTACCTTTAAGCCTGAGGCTGAGTGCAAAGGCATGTGCAGTGAAAAGCCACAGTGTGGCAGAGCGTTTAGAGCTTTCTTCTGTGCAACAACAATAATCTTTTGAACAATACCAAACCATGTTACCAATGTTGAAAGAAGGAGGGGGGCTTGTTGAAAAAAAGATCTGTGTTTTATCATTTCACATGGAGAAAAGAGAGATGCTTGTTGAGTGGAGGCGGAAGGAGAAAGATAGAGCAGTGGATGAGGGGGTGGATGACTAAACAAGGAAGAGAAACAGAGAGAATCACCATTGATATCCTACACATTGTCATGACAGCTTTGAGATTTAATGAGGAAAAAGAAGTTACTACTGATGTCATCATCGCCAATTTGTGATGGATTGTTATTGTTGTTTTTCTTTTTTTCGGCATAGTGTTGCTGTTTATGCACAGATCTTTTATGTGGTGTTGTTTAATTGTTCAGAACAATCATCTAAGGTTTCCTATTTATTTTCTTTTATGTTAAAACTTAACAGTAACAAACGCACACTCATTCTCTCCTCTCACATACATATATTATTACTCTCATTCATTTGCATGCAGCACTACACAAATTCAGCACATTACAAGTTCAAGCTGCTCAAAGACAGTTACATAAATAAAAAGCAGGTATTGTGTTAAAAAGATCAATATGATTTCATAGCAAGGGGCCATCTTCCAGGCAGTAAATCAATATTTATAATAAAGCTTTGATCCATACGGGGCAGACGTGCACACAAGACCACACACACACACACACCTATACTGTATATAGTATAGTTGCAGCATCAGATTGAAGTGGAATATGACATTTTACATCTGGCTCTCTGTCTCTCTCTCTCTTTCCTCTTTTTCTGTCTTTATCCCATCCGACCCCTGCTCTCTCTCTCTCTCTCTCTCTCTCTTGCTCTACAGGGTCTCTCAGAAAAGTTGATTTCAGTAATTGTGTGGCGGTGATACAGGTCCATACATCTTTCTGTCTGTCATGGAATTAAAATGGAGTTAGAAAGATAATGTATTACTATTGTGTGCATGTGTGGTACGTGTGTGGTTCCATGTATGCCAGTGTTCAGACAGTGCACAGCTATCCCTGGCTATATCACAGTCCATGTGGCTAAATGACAATGTTCTACTCACCGGGTAAATCATCGGGTTAATTAGATAATGAGATGTGGCAATTCCACTTGAAACAGTTTTACAAAGGAGCCGTGAGTAAACAGACATATTAAATAATTAATGTTTTATTTTGAAGTTTTGACAACGGTGAGCATGAATCAGTCCTCATCAAAATGTTGTTTCCTATCATTTATAGGCCTGATTGTGTACACAACACACCTCACCGACAGCTCATCATTTTGCTGCAGTCTTAATATACTCCAATGGGCCATTCAAAAAACAGGAAAAATCTCCTCTTATCTCACAATATACTCACAGGCCACTTTATTAGATACACCTGTGCAATCTAATGCAATCCAATACAACAGCTCTGCCATAAATTCTACATTTATGAAGCTTATACATTGTCAGTTGTTGTTGTCAGAAAGGTGATAATTCTACTTTATGTTTATTATTGAGGGTGTAGTGTTTGGTGGTGGTGTACTGGAGTGCATTATATTGAAAAGTGTTCCTAATATTTTGTCCTCCTCATGTATGTTAATGGAGTGGACAAAATATTAGGAACACCATTCAATATAATGCACTCCAGTACACCACCACCACCCACTACAACCTCAAAGTGTTCCTAATATTTTGTCCTCCTCATGTATGTTAATGGAGTGGACAAATTATTAGGAACACCATTCAATATAATGCACTCCAGTACACCACCACCAAACACTACGCCCTCAATAATAAACATAAAGTAGAATTATCACCTTTCTGACAATGTCAACAAAAACTGAAAATGTATAAGCTTCATAAATATAGAAATTATGGCAGAGCTGTTGGATTGCATTAGATTGCACAGGTGTATCTAATAAAGTGGCCCGTGAGTGTATTTAGACATTTGAAATTAGTAATTGTCCATGTAAATGTCCACCGTTGTGTACAGAACTGTTTCTTGGTTGGCATATGACTAGATGTCATGCATAAGAGAGTGAAAAACAATCTCTCTATTATTGTTGACATGTTCATGTTCAGATTGTGAGAATTGCCCCCCCTTTTAGGTACTGCTGCTATGCATGTCAGTCCTTCCGTGCTTGCACGTCACATAACGGTGGCAGATTTACCACTTGGAATTCTCTTGGAATTAATTTTTCAAACAATGGATCCTTGATTTCAGGAAGAGGTAGACAAAAGCAGACATATAATTTCTAGCCACTGACTGTGAACTTCACTGACTGAACTGTAACTGGACAATTTTCCTCAGCTAGCTAACTAGCTATCCCGCTTTGAGGAATTTCAGATCAGTTACTCTTACTTATGTGTAAATAAAAAATGTTAAGCAATTTCAGAGTTCAGAGTGCACTATTGCTACACCTATTTAGAAAGTTTACATTTCTGAAAATAGAGGATGATACATAAATATAAAAAAAATAATAAAGAAGAGCAATGGAGAAATAAGGGAGGAAACTCCTTCAACGGAAAAAAAGAGAAAATAAGCCAAACACTAACATAGTAAAGATACAAGCTCGCTTCTCACCACCTCTTCTCCTGCTAACACACACATCTGAGCCAGGTGGAGCTCTGTGATTTATGTAGGTGGAGTTGCACCAAACATGTCGGAAGAAATCATCCTTCTTTTGCGGAGGATTGTAGTTTAACAGTGCCCTGTGTGTGCACATACTTAACCTGACGTAAATGTGTGTGCATACTTGTGTAAGAATGTGTGTACTACATTTGTCAGATGTGTGTATTTGTGAGCTTATGTCCATCCCTGTGAGTCTATATATACAAGTCTTACATGTATAATTCCACTTGTAGGTGGATGCACATGTCATGTATGTGTATCAGCATGTGTGCAATGTGCACGCAGTGTGTGTTTGTGTGTGTGTGTGTGTGTGTGTGTGCGTGTGTGTGTGTGTGTGTGTGTGTGTGACACAGGTGCGATGTATCAGCTGGGTGATGCTTCCAGGCTCACCTTTTCTCCCTCCGCATCCTGTGAGATGCAGGGAGCAGAAATACAGTGCCAATGGAGAAGTGCACTCTGACTCAAAAGCATCTCTCTCTCCCTCTCTCTCTCTCTCTCTCTCTCTCTCTCTCTCTCTCTCTCTCTCACTCACACACACATACACACACCACACAATTTATGACAGTTTGCTGATCAAAGCTGCAATTGATGTTATGTACTGCTTTATACTTGTGCTTTCAAAAGCACTATCTCACCATGCATGTGTGTTTTAAGCTATTTGTCATCTATCTATCCTACACTGTATGAGATATTGTGCATATTGTGTAACTGGTGGTATGTTGTCAATGAGTTTACATTTTCCTCTAAGTGATATTCCTTTTCAATTTCATACCTGGCAAACATGAGTTGAATTTAATCCTTCTCTAATTCTCATTTTATTTCATCAACTCCATGGTGGCAAAATCTGTACCCAAGATAGACGCATTTGTGTTTCTTACAGTGACAAAACTTCATCAGTCGCCTGCCTGATAATTACCCATCTGTCTGCACTGTATGTCTTTGCCTGCACAAAACCTGCAGGACACACATGCACACGCACACGCGCAAACTCAGAGAGCTCAAGAGCTTTCCTCTTCCTGTTTACACCTTCATCCATTATTTACTGCATCCGCCAGTGTCTTTACATGCACATATGTGCGAGTTTGCACACATCCAAACACACACTCATATGCAGGCATCTCACACTAAGGTTTGAGGGGGTAAAAGCAGGTTGTTAATAATTCACTTTCTCATTTTTGCTGTTTTCTGTTTTTTTTTCCAGGGCTCTAATGTTTCGCTTGCAGTAGGTCTTGACAATAAAAAGTGAGCAAGGTTGCTTTTTTCTCACTGCATACTGTCTAGCTTATTATATTAAAATAAGTCACTAAAAATGCACTTTTTTTCTCAATTGCTTAAGTTCATTTTCTGTTGCAGTTCTCAGAACACTGAGAGGAGTCACCTTATCATTTTGTTGCTTTGTCCTGCAAAAGGACAAAGCAACAAAAATATAAATACTGTTATGAGAAAATCATTTGAGAATTGCATTGTTTTGAAAATCATGATTTTCATTCAACGAAGGCAACTAAGAAAAACTGTAAATGGTGAGATTTCTGTAAAAGCCATTCCATTATACCATTATACCAGAAAATGTGAAGTCAAACAAATTGGCTGAATAACATTTAAAAGATCAGTATCGTATTAGTGACTCACATGTTTGATTGTTATGTAGTTATTGTTTCAGAAGATCTCCATTTCTCCTAACAGTGATGGCAGTGCATAATAAAATAACGGCCAACTAGCTGTTGTTGTGCATGTTTGTAGAAAAAGAAAGAATGCAAAGAAGTCTGTTATGAGAATTTTATGATGTTTATGTGCCTGTGTGTTTGTGTCTTTGTATGCTCTTACTATAGCTAAACTGCTGGCAGGTTTTACCTATATATTCTCTTTCTTCCTCTAGTCCCTTTCTTTCTTTTTCTCACTCTACACACACAGACACACCCATCCACACATACTTTCAGTCATTCTCTTTCTTTGACCTTTTCTCTGTCTCTTCCCGTGTCTCTTCTCCACAGCCCACCCCCTAGGCTATGGGAGTCTCTCTCTCTCTCTCTTCCCTTTAATTCACTGCATTTTATTTCTGGTTCACCGTTAAGGCAAAATGGCCTTCACAAACAATATTTATAAGTAGAAAAATTGTATTCTGGTATTCTTTTTATAGGCAGATAGCTTGGTTTGACTTATCTATCTTGTTGGCATGAAAGGAGAAACTGTGGTCAGTTTATGGAGTGAAAACAGTCCTGGTGATGCCTCAGCGTTGTTGGATCCAAGTGCCTCTCTCTTTCTCTAACTCTACAGATATACTGTAGCTATATACTGTACTTTCTCATTCTTCTTCACCCATGCTCTTTTTCTTTAAAGCCTTATCAGTACAAAGACTCTCTTACCACGATTTCTCTCTTTCTCAATAAATATCAAGGGTAAATATCAAGGGTTTTTAAAGATGAAGAGCAGTGTGCAGAGGTGTACAGATAATAAAGGGTAGATCACTAATGGAGAACAGAAGGTAAGAGGTAAAAGAGACAAGATTTAACGAAGGTGGGTGTGGAGAAGGCAGCAGGGAAAGTTAGAGGATGAAAAGATAGAGGGGAATGTGGAGTAAGTAAAAAGGTACAGGCAGAGGAAGGACCACAAATGAAGCTGAGGCTTCCAACTCGCCTACATGCTGGTGCCCTGTGGTTCCCACTTGTCTCCGTACAGCCTCCACACTGACAATATTTTTCTCTGCGCCATATTTCCACACCTCTCAAACATTAAAGACGATGTCATGTTCTCTTTCTCTGAAAGTTCTGTCTCTAATTCCCTTCTCTGCTACCCCTCAATTCATTTATTTTCAGTAGAAATCAATTCAGTTCAACTCGGTTTAATTTTGCTCCGTTTAGTTTCTTAGCACATGCTTTATTGGTATGTCTGTTGAAAACAAACACAACCAAACACAAACACAAGCTTCTTTTAGTTTTTGCAGGGGTTTATGATCATCTCTGCATTCAAAATGTCACATTCTATCTTACCTGTCTTACCTGCGCTGGCTACAGTGTTCTCCTGCTTGCATTTCCCTGTAGTGATGGACACGTCGTCAATGGCAATATCCCCCTCAAAATTCGGGCCTCGAATTCCTTCAAAAACAATCTGTTTAGGGAAGAGACAGAGAGAGACAGATACATGCTAGGTGAGTATGTCTGATACAGTACTATCTATTTATATTGAGTCAAAAAAACAGACACAGCTATAGTAGGACAAACTTCACTTAAACCAATGAGGATTTTTGTTTAAATAAAATTCTTACAGCAAATAGTAATAAAGTTGTTGTTTTTTCCCATTAATTTACATCTGAATGAAAAAAAGGTGTGATGATAAAACGCATTTCACTTCAGCTTGAACATAAGGTCTCAAACTGGTCAAATAATTAATTCACAGGCACCGCATTTTAAAAAGACAATATATGCTAAAACACTAATTAAACAAACAGCACAGAAATCAAAGTGCAAGTAGTACCATTCAGTATGAAGTATTAAGAAGTTACATTATTGTCCCTTAATTATTTGTGGAGCCTACATCATCAAAACAAAAGAGGAGACACATCTGAAAACTTCCAGGCGACTTCCCCATTTTAGCCACCAGCCATCTGGTTTTGACTGACAGTCTAATTACTGTGGTGTGCCAAGGCACCAAAAGCCCATCGCACCCAGCTAATCAAAAACCAAGTGTATTCTGTCTGGAATATGTGGGGAAGAAAAGCAAACAAACAAGGAAACTTTGTTGCTCCGAAATAACAACAAAAGCGAGTTTCACAGCTGAAGTTGTTATTGGCTTCAAGTACAGACTTTGGTCCTTTATAATGTTTAATTTTAAACATGATAGCCAAAGTTCTTGCTGTGTAATCATGTCTGATTTTCAATCCTACAGTAATAATGGCCTATTTGATCTGTTAAATGGTTTCTACAGAAATACAGTCCATGCACAAAATGATTCATGGGCTTCTACATATATGGTTCCCCTATTCTTCAATAAACACTTGAGCAAGGCAGTGTGAATGGAAAAACTGCCTATATAACATGTCTGTATACATACAGGTTAACGAGAGAGTGAGCACGTGCATGCATGGAAGGGTGGCTGATATGCATGACTGGCCTCACACTGATGTGCTGTGGTAGAGTATTAACAGAGTCTTTAACAGAGTATTTAACTCAGGAAACAGGCAGAGCAAACCTGTCGTCAATTTGTGTGTACATACTATATCAGAGCAGGGGTGGGTTCAATTAACCCAGCTCTGACCCATCGAAGAGAAAAGCATGATCTGATTACTTATATGTTCTGAGTAAATGAAAGGCGGAGAATGAAGAGGCAAAAACCATGGTAACCAACTCTCACTGCTGTGACACTCCATTCTGCAAGTGCTGGCCTGTTAGTGCCTAACAGCAATGTCAATTTGAAGTATCAAATAGAAATTCATGGGGAAGATACCAATAACCTATTCATTGCCATAGACAAGGACCGGCATTGCTGTGTATGTGTGGGGCAATTCCTCTGGTTCACCTCTGCAGTGTACTCATGAAAAGCCAGGTTAAATGTGAATAAAGAAAGTCAGTGGAAATTTATATTTTTGTAAATGTAGTTTGTTCAGCTTCTGGCTCAGATACAATGGCTTTTGTTTGAGAACTGCTGAATTTTTTTTTTTCCTTTCTTAGCCTAAGTCAACTGATGCCTATTTGACTTCTACCATACTGACCAGTGTATGAGCACACACTGCAGGCATGACTCTTCTTCAGCACCTCCAACCTTCACAAGACAAGACACAACCTAAATATTTTTTCTTCTGTTTCTCTTTCTGTTTATCCTCTCCAAATAGAGAGCCCATTCAATTATATTGGTAAAGGGGAGGCAAACACAAGAGCAGTACCACCTCTTCTCCACTTGCTTTCTAATTTAGTCCCAGAACGAGAGATCTTCTTTGAATGAATAAATAAAATAATTAGAGGAACCTTGAAATGATTGGGCGGTGGGGGGAAAAGAAGTGCAGCACCACAGGCTGGATGGTTATAGTTGCTTGGCTCATTTGTGCAAAAGGTTAGGCAGAGGGTAGCTGCGAGGGAAATTCAGGGGTAATACAGAGGAGGCTAATTGGTCAAAAGGCCATGGTCATCTAATTTATAAATGTTAAGAAACTGTTTCTTTACTGTGTAGCTTTGGTTAACATTTTGTTTTATTTATGCACTTTTGTCCTCTGGTCCTATCCGCTGTGTAAATTTCTGTTGTTAATAGAACCAGCACAGCACACTATACAGCATCCCTACAGACAACTTAGCATACACACATACACAGAAACACTCATGCGCTGACATTAGAGCTACGCATGCCTGCCTCTGTACACCTGCAAGCACGGCTGCATTAAACAAGTCGAAGCAAAGACACCAGATTGTTGTATAATTAGACACGATGAGAAAAATAATTGGGAGAAGGAAGCCCAGAGACTAACACTGGCCTTGACACACAAAAACCCAGAACAAAAGCACCAAATAACCATCTTCTTTAAGCCACATAACAACACAATCACACTGGGCATAATAATTTCCTCAAAGATATTAAACCAACTGGCACTACACAAAGCAATGCAATATCCTGCCATTCAGTGTAGCAAAATAATAATTATATGTGTTTATTTTTCTGGAAAGGCGCAGGAAAACAAGCCTTTGCCCTTTCACTTAATGTGCACTGCTGACAGATCAAGCTGAAGTGTGAGTCTCCTGGGCCAACAGTGCCTCGTACTCAACCATCCCAGCAGTGCACACATTCCTCAACTTTGGAAGTGGTGAGGGTGTTTAATAAAGGGTCATGGAAGACTGATAATGACTATTGATAATTTGGTAAAGATGAAAAATACTGTTAAGATTGCAATATTGTATTATTCCTGTACAATCCACCTGTGTTCTTAAAAGTAGATCACCAAAGGATGCCTTTCTAAAATTCACATGACAACTTGAACAAATCTTACTGTGGTTATGAGGTTGTGGGATGTAAAAATGGGGTCATGAGGCCACAGAAGGTTGCTGTTATATCAAATGTGCCTGATATTTAACTTTGACATTTAGCAGTAATTGAATACTCAAAAAAAAAAAAACATCACACTGTTGGAGAAGGTAGACTACAAAATCTCGTTTTCAAAAATTATGAGTAAAAATTCTCTCAACCCCCAGTTTTCTCCATAAAAGTGCACAGTGTGTGACACAGAGAGTGTATCTGAAGAAGCCTGAGTGAAATAGACAGCTTGTGTGTTTGACGGCAGGATCAAACGGTGTACAGTAAAGTGTCAGGTTGGAGTTGCGAATGTGTCGTTTTGTCGAGCCTTGTAACCTTTAATGTTCCCATTGATGTACTGTCCACATACCAGAGAGGACACAGACGTGAAAGAGAGAGAGAGAGAGAGAGAGAGAGAGAGAGAGAGAGAGAGAGAGAGAGAGAGAGAGAGACGGTGCAGTACAAGGCACACAAATATGGGTTGGCCTGGTTTCCAACAAGCCCCCCAGGTACAAAACACTGTGAGGAACACAGATGGCCTCTGGGTAATCCACAGAGGAGCGAGTAGGGACACAAATAATCTACCACATGCTAACTCTTTTTTTGAAACTCCATTGATTTTATGTGTGAATGAGTAATTTCTGCTTTATAAATTGATCTCAATGAACAACAAGTATCAAGGCGAATCGTTTTTCTTGCAAAATGGATACAACGATAAAAACATTAAGCAAGAACAACTGATTGACACTACTTGACAATGCAATAGTGAAAACCTGTTTTTTCAGTGTGTAAAACAGCTCAAACAAAAATATTCAGTTTTTCCCAGAGGAGCAATGAACCCAAATCAAGAGCAGAGAAGCTCATAAAGTGGCAGTTCACATTTCATGAATTTACAACTTGAATATAAACACACTGTATGCAGTAATCATGGCCAGCAGGCAGTAAACAATTTAAATTCTAATGCCTCCTTATCGGTTGGCTCTACCACTGTTTACAATAAAAGCCATGTATTAATGCAAGCCATTGGCTGGGCTACAGCTCTTGTTTCAGAGAGGCAGGAAGGGAATACTCAAATACATTCTCAAATACATCATTACTTTTGTTGGACGGAGCACAAAGAGAGGGGAGCTGCAGAGACGAGTGGCAGCACCTCAAAGGCCTTCGGTGTATGCAGTCAGTGAGCTGTGCACAGGACTATAAAGTTTGTTCTCTCCACGGACATGCAAGCAGCATGAAGCAGACATGAAACAAGCATCAATATGCAGTCACTCCTGCACTCTGTGGCACCAAATAACAGTTACTTCAACACAAAAATCCTGCAGGAATTCAACTGAATTAGAAAACCATGTGATTTTTGTTCAGAAGGGCAATTTGAGATAAGAGATAACGGACATGGCAAGGCTACTCACTGTTTGTTTTTCTTTAGAATTTAGGTTAATGGTTTCTTCACTTGTAGAGAAAAAGATTCTACATTAAACTGCAAAGCAACAGACACAGCCATTAGTGTACTCTACAATACCTGGAGTATTCAACTCCAGGCCAATTACAGTAATAGTGGCTGATACTGCAAACTGAGACCGTGATAGAACATGTGGAGGCTGAAACTGAAACTTAAAGGGGCACTCATATTTTACATGTTAATACCAATTTACTCAACATGCTAAGCACTATTAAACCCACAAAAACAGTTGCATATGGTTTACTTTTTCTTTGGAGGCAGCTTCGTCAATTTTGAAAAAATAACCCTGATGATGTCATGACAGTTATCTTATCTTATGCTTGGACATACAAACTGGGGGTGTAGAATTTGAACGACATGGATAATAACCAGACAAGAAGGGTTTAATGAAAGATACTACTGAGTTGCTTTATGGGAAGTGTAGGATCCAATGATTTTTGAGGCACACCCAGAGCCATACTAGAGACTGACAGTCTGGATATTCTGGCTTCTCATTTAAATCTCTTATCTAGCACAAATTTATGAAAGTGCAATACAGAGGGGAATTTGTCTTACTGTATTTTGCTGCAATATTATTCTGTGTATGATTTAAAAGTGTGTGGTAGTGCACTGCAGTACTGGATACTGTTTGGATACTGGATAGCACGGACACTGTTTGGATAGCACATAGTTGCCATAGGTTGCCAGTCCTTGCATCACACATTTGTAAAAACACAGCAATGCCCAACCATATCCTCAGCCTCCCAGCAGCCAAAACTCAATCCCTGGTCAACAGCCCTTCACAGACATGACTATCAAGAGTTGTAGATGCAGCGAGCCATAGCAATTGGCAAAATGAACTTAATAGAGCTATCCATTGCAAATTCAACACGTAGAAAAAAAACCAAACACCAGAACACAACAACACCAATTGTGTCAGGTAATTCCAATTGTCAATAGCAGACAGCTCAATTATTATTATTGATTGTAACGAAACCAGCAGTCCCCAGAGACAGAGAGAAACAGAGGGGGAGAATGAGAGAGAGATAGAGACGGGTGAAAACATGGCAGCTGGAGGTGGTAAGAAAGGCAGTAAAAGCTGAAGGAGAGAAGAGAGAGCAGGCTGAAGAAAAAACTCAAGAGAGACAGACAGGTATAGGGTAGAGAGAGAAATGGGGTTCATCCTTCTCATTTCATTTCATCAGACCCTTGGGAAGCTTGGTACGTAAGAGAAAGTAGTAAGAAAGGAGGAAAAGTGTGAAAAGGAGAGAGAGAGAGTAACAAAGTATGTTTATCAGCTTGCCTTCTCTGGCTGGTGCTGGGATCAAGGCTGCATGCACTCTACATTATTTAACAACTCTATTTGTAACATGGCAGAGGTTTGTGTGTGTGTGTGTGTGTGTGTGTGTGTGTGTGTGTGTTAAACAGACAGAGCAAATGGAAGAACTGAGATGTGGGATAAAGTTGTTCTAAAGGTTAAAAAAAGTTTTTGCAATTGAATGACAGCACAAGAAATCATGCTATTTGAATTTGAGTGATTAAACAAAAAGTATATTTAATTTATTTTCTTGCTGATGTCAAAAAGAAGCCTAATGTACAGTATGTTGGCGATCAACCTGAATTAACGATCAGCTGATTAGTCATGTAGGAGGACAACCGCTTGTTCTTTAATTCTGTTAACTAATCTTTGATTCTTAAGGAAAATAAGAGACAGACTCCCTGGATTCCTAAGTTTGTAAGAGCAGACCCTCGGCCTGCAGAACTGACCTTTGTAACCCTCCAAGTGGGGGTTCGATCAGTGATGCTCAACAGACTCAGAAAGACCTCCTGGAAACCATTTCGATAAGTTGAATTATGACACGAACTAAAAGCATAAAATGACCCTAAAGGCCACTTGGATCGCAGAAAAACAACTCCCACCTTATAGATGGAAGACAGGCTCTTATCGTCAAAGCCATAAACTAATCCACATTCCTGAGGACTTCGTGAAGCCCCTTTCAAATCTGAGACAAACCTGAAATTCATGTAAATTAAATGTCTAACCATCATGTAACTTATATCATGTTATTTGTCATGTAAATACAAGAAGAACAGTATAACTTTCATAGGTGTATGACTATCTACTAAAGAGATATAAAGAGATATATATATTTTATACTAACAGGTAACAATACTGCTCCTCTATTGACAAGAGTTAAATTCCCTTATGTGAAGAGTTAATGAATGTTTAATAACCATGTATCTGTATTTTAAGTGTTTAACTTGTGATCCATTTACCTCATAAACAATCATATTTTAGTAGTTAAATTAGACAAGTAGTTTGATTGAAAGAATGAAGTTTCTAAAATAAAAGGAATGTAAAGATAATATTTGAAGGATTTGAGTTTAAAGTTTCTTTTATTGTTAAACAATAGTCACGTTGAATGCTTTTATATTATGAAGTAAGTTATGTCAACTTATATTAAATATGTTTCTGGAAGTAATCTAATCACATAAGTGTTGCCTAACTCTATTTCCTTTCACTATAGTATTAAACTTTATTTCAGTAAATGGTTTAAGATGTGTAGATAGTTTGAGAAAGTTGAACTAGTGAGGGTTGTATGCTTAGACATCGTGAAGTGTTAATATGAAGGTTAATGTTTGTTATTAGAAGAACTGACTTATCATGAATCATGTAAATTGCTGAACTGTTTTTGAATGGTTTTACAAATATGATACAAGCTGACAGGACCGTTATTAATCAGAAATATCATGAATGTTTGGACACTATGAAAAGAATGTGTTTACAGCTTTAATGTGAAATAATAGGCAACAATGACTCGAAGTGTGAGTTTTTGCATGTAAAAACTCAGAATTAGATTTCACCAAATTCCTTTACTTCAGGAGACGCAGGCTGCAAAGCACCAGCCACACCTAAAGCCCCTAGAACAAAGAAATTGAATATTCATCAATAATTCGACATGAAACCCTTTAGAACACACCCCAATGCCTTACGTTTTATTCTAACTTATAACAGCCTCAAAGAGATTCCTCTTTGAGCTGGCCTCCAAGAACTCAAGAAAGCTCTTAAGACGTCTCTTTTATTTGTTTTCCAACCAAATATTTCCGTGCTTAATCTTTTATTGCAACAAGTTAATTGGTTTTGTTTTATTAGTAACATTAAGTCTCGTATTTCCACGTATAGTAATTTAATTTGAAGTAAACACGTACAGTATTATATTTTGAAGTAGACGCCACTGAAGACTTGAGCGTAGTCAGACTAAACTTTATTCAACACTCAACTTAAGTTACTACAAGCCAACCAAAAGCCTGAATCTGCAATTTAAACCCTTAAAGAAGAAGACGAAAAGAAGAAGAAGAAAAAGAAGAACGCTTGAAACTGCTCTCTGAGAGCAAGACTGCAACCCAGAAGTGAAGCCGGCCTGAAGACTCTGCCAGAACAGCCTGAAACAGCTTGATTCTTTAACGGCATTCAACGCCTCTGCATCCACTGAGATGCACCACAGCCCACGGCTGATACGGGCTCTTCCTCTGCAACACCGCTGGTGATGCTGCGTCAAACAACGCTGGACCTGCCAAGATGACACCTCTACCACGACAACACACCTCAACAGTAAGGCATAACATGGCTTTGTGATCAAGGGTTGATGTCGAATAACGTTAAAATCAAAGAATTTATTTAGAGAAGTTGAATTAGCTTTTTCCTTAGCCTTCCCCGGTACAACACGTTAAGCCTCGAGTCACGCACTTCGAGCCACTCTTGCTGAATAATTTTCTTTATTAAATTTTTATCATTCTTAGGCCTAATTTATTTATTTTACTTTCTTTTAATTTATTATTTTCTGTATATTATCTGTATATATTATATTATCTATGCTTTATCATGTATCCTCAAGACGTTTAGCTATTAATAAGTGTCCTCATTTATCCAAAAAGTGTTTAGTTGTTTCTTTGAGCTGCAGTAAACAGAGGTCACTGTTTGGGACAAGAACTTATGATCGTGAGACTGAGTCATTGATTAAATTGAACAAGGGTTAGTGCTCCCTCCTGGCACTAACAAATCCTAACCAAAAAGGAGGTGGTGCCCTAATGACGAGGTAATTCATTAATAAAGTATTAATACTCCTACAGTCAGCTCAGCACTGCTATGAATCAGTCTGATGCTTAACCTCTCAACATAGGATACAAACAACTGTCACAAAATATTTTCTATTAGATCATACAGGTTGGGTGTGGAAGTCATATCTGAACAAATTACATACTGAGTACATGATCCTTCTTTTTCCCTGCTTAGCCTCCAGTATGCTTAACACAGTTGTTTCCACAGTCGCCACATCACCGTTCAAATGTACTTCAGTATGTATGTTAGTAAGTGAATGCATCACTGTTCATATGGCCTGACATTCAGTGCTGTCAGTTCAGTAGTATATTCAGTCTGTTGCTAGTCCAAGCTGTCATTCTCAGTCCAGTAAAAAACTAGCACATTAGGTTAATAGCTCAGCAACCTATTATTTACATCAGATTATGATTGTTTCTGCACTTTCCATGGCCTTCTAATATGTTATAATGAGGAAGTAACATGGTGTGAATCACAGGTAAGCTGATAACAGCACTCTCAGTCACCAGTGAGCACCACTGTGAGCTAAATACCAAATTATAGCAGCTGATTTCTCTAATCAGCATGTTTACCGAACAAGAGAACTTGTGATAGCCTGCACATTCATGGACCTCAATGGATCATGACTGACAACCACTACATTGTTTGTAGTGGTTGTACATAATTGACGGAGTAGTAAAATTTTCAAAACATGCGTGGTCAAGGACACAAATACTCGTGATCGATTGGACAAATGTATGCACTCACAAATGTGAGTGAAAAGTAAGGGCACACACCCAGTTGATGGAGTGGACAAACATGTAGTACAGTATATGCATGTACACATGAAAAATACACACAAAGAAGAGAAAGACAAGAGAAAAATGTTCTTAACATAGACAACGCTTCTCTTGCATGCATATTTTCTCATTCATCCACCCTGCCTCACCTACCCTCGCCTGAGTCACGATGCAATGAATATTTAAGATGCATTAATTGCTTTATTGATGATACAAACATGCAATCACGTTTCTCTCCTCCTTGTTCACGCACCCTCTCTCTGTCTCTAAAACACCTCCTACTTTGCTCATAAACACACATACATGGTTCTCCTTGCTGTCTTCTTCTTTACTGTATAATTCCTATTCATTACCAGCAGGTTATGGTGTCTGGACCAATTAAGCTGACTGCTTTAACACTGCATAGACACAGTGTGGAAAGGACAAGGCTGTCCCTGGTGTCTGCCTCTCCTGGCGCAGTGTGTGTGTGTATAAACTGTGTGTTTGTTGTGTGTGTGAGTGGTGTCTCTGCATGCATTTTCATCTGTACCGTGTTTGTGTGTGTCTATCAGCACATATGTCTCTGAGCTGCACTGTGAGTGAGCAAAATATGGTTCTGTTTCCAGCTCTTAGGAGATACCTTCAGACCTTTAATGGTCCATCTACATTTTTACCAGTTTTACCATTTCATTGACCTTGATCTGCGCTGGTGATGCAGTCCCCTGTTTCCCATCCCATCGTTTCACACACTCACAAACACATAAACTGAAACACACAAACACTTCAAGTTGCCTTGGAGTGTGGATATAAATAAATGCTGTTAACACACTGTTTAACAGGCCAACAGTTCCATATTACAAGCCTATAATTACTGTATTTCCTCAAATAGTGGCCAGGGCCTTTATTTGCCTCAACTGCAGAGGGTACCAGGCCTTTATTGGAAGCAGATTTATATTAGAGAGAGGCCTTTATTTCTACTTCCTTCTGTCTGATAAGTATATTTGCTCAAATTTTAGTATGAAGCCTCCTTATTTTCTGATCTGCTTCTGTTTGCTCTGTGAAATTTTTGTTACTGCATTACTGCTAATCCAGGTACTCTGATGTGTGGAACAATTAATTCTAGCACTTGAGTTCCACTCGGAACATTTTGGCAGTGCACCATTTGGCTGCATTTTAATAAATTACTCACAGCCTGATTTTCTGCAAAATTAGTACTTTTACTTTAGTACTTTGAGTAAAATTAGCTTGACTTTAAATGCAGGATTTTTACTTGTAATTAATCATTTCTACATTGTGGTATTGGTAGGCTACTTTTACTTGAGCAAAGGATCTGAGTACTTCTTCCAACACGGCAGTTCACAGAATCTGATGGGTCAACAAATACGGTGTAACACTGGGTGAGACGGCTGTCGGTCATGTGATACAGTCACGTCTTTCTTGAGTATACTTCAGTGTGATCAATCTGCTGGTAATGACATACTTAATCATTCATTTAGTAGGCAGTATGCAGTACATCCAACGACAGAAAGTAAAGCTGTGATGTACATAGATGGTATCTTAAAATGTTGTTTTCCCCTATACCGTAAATACTGAGAGTGCATCATGTCACACTAAAAGCCATTTTCTTATTTTACAGCAAACACATCATATCTTGATTCAACTGACCTGAACTTGGTTGTCATGTCTGTCTGAGCATGAGCAAAAAAATGATATGAGATCTGAAAGAAGGTGCCATGTGACCAACTATTCTGCTTTCTCTGCTGCAAAGTGTACTGAACAAACGAGGATGAGTCAGAGAGAATGAGAGATGACACCAAATTAGTCACATGTACTGTATAGAGAAACAAATGAGCCATTATGTATGCATTTATGTGTGTGTGCATGAGTTTAAAACTTTTGTCTAAAAGATTTGTTAGCATGCAAAACCAGAAAGTCCTGATACTGTTCAACCTCACAGAGGAGCGCTATAACATACAGCATGCGTACTGTTTCAGACTTAATTTTCCCTTTAATGCTGAAAGAAACATGGTGTTGCAGAGGCATAGTTAATGAAGAGCAAATGCAGCTCCCAGCTCAGGCCTTCAGCCCACATTCATCATGGATTCAATTTCCCCCATGCACTTACAGAGAGTATCTGGAATCATTACAACACAACTAGCAGGCATCCCCTGCTCATAAATAAGCCTGTTAATTGACCTGTCATAGCTAATTGCTGCAGGGGTTAGGAGACTGGTGTGTGTATGTGTTTAAAAAAGAGTTGTGTGCATGTGTTTGAATCCAACACGTTGTTTATACATGTATGTGCTTGTGTTTTTGCGTAAAAATACTGCAGTTAGATAGATATACAGAGAGAGAATGTGTGTGTGTCAGTCAGCGAGTGTATGAACAGTTCGATAGTTGAAGACTCTCTATCCTGAGTGTGTTGATGTTAGAGCCATTAGTCATAAGCCTTGAGACAAGAAGGTGTAAAGCAGACCAGGGCAAAAATCGACCTAAATGGTCTGTCTATCCCTGCACAGGGCCAGAGAGAAAGATAAGCAGAGGGCAATAGAGAAAATAACAAAAATAGAAAGAGATTGAGAAACACACACAAGAGGATAGAGGCACGCAAAATAAAACCATCATCATTTTTTTGCCCTCACTGCTTTTTCTCTCTGTTAGGTTGTAAACTTACTGAGCTAGACATTCATCCACACGCACAGACACGCGGTGAGTAATAAATGCTGGAAAAATGAGTGAGAGATGGAGCATAACGTCCAGTCGGAAAGGAGGACTGAGTCATCTAGTTTACTCGGCCACATCCCAACAGGGAAGAGCTAACTGCAAGAGCAGCTGCCAGAGAGCCGAAGGGACCTCGATGATGTGTCAACAGACAGTACTCAAACATAAGCACGTCTTCTGTTATGTCTCCCTATTGACTGAATGTGAACAGTAAGCTTAAACTTCAGGTGAACTAACACAAAGTCAAATTATTATACAGCTCAAGTTAGTGTCCTGCTCAGAGTTTTTAGACATAGTTTACATTTTAAGTCAATGTATCAAATTAGATATAGTTTTTAAGTAAGTAAATATCATTATACTGTAGCAGCAAATCAAATATGACAATCTGTGAATTGGCATTTTTGTATTTATATGGCAACATTTTTTTTTATTGTGTATTGGTCACATCTGGCGGATACCCATTCAATGTCAATATGTAAGTATCTGTGCTGATACCAAAACTGTGCCTCACTAAGTTATTATTTTTTTATTTTCTATTTAGAGGTCATGGCAGTGAGTAGGTCCATATGCATGCTATTTGGATCTTTTAAATCAGTGTGAAACCTTGTTCTCCACCCTGAGATCAGCACATTCTTGATTAAGCGAATAATCCTCTGGTTACTGTGTGGATAGACTTGCTGCTGACATTCAGCAGAAAATGAGCTGAATGTTCACTCAAAGGCCCTCATTTATCAATACTCCCCTCAGTACTAAAATGTCAAAATGCTGCACCCACATTTATTTAATAAATGGGAAAAAAAAGCTCACCAGTCTCTCATATAAAAGCTTGGGGTTAATTTATATTTAGCATATTTTTCATTGCCTTCATTAGTACTACTTTTTGCACAAACTTGTGTGGCTTGATAAATAATAACTATAATAATATACTATATTGATTCCAGTGGGCAAACTGAGACTGTGATCAGTTCAGGTTCTGGCAGGGGTACTAACAAGGCAAATGTTTGCCAACAGAGAGCTTGAGTTCAGGTTCTAGTTTGTTTAGAAGACTTTGCATAACCTTTTCACCATGACCTTTATTAATAGCTGCTTATATTTTTTCTCCTGCAAGGAAGATATAAGAGATTTTGATTATGTGTTAATTCTGGCATAACTGTGACATACTATGACTTTTTCTTTTTCTCTTTGGAGCTTCAACGTATCACTGTGGAGAATTTCCTGTGAAAAATCTATCAGATTCCAGGAAAAGTTTGAAGCCCAATTCTTCGTGGAATTCCCTTGATTCCTAAAAGCCGCCAGAGTATATAATATCCCCCTGTTCTATCTAGGCTGCAGTGGAGGCCTTCCTCTTGGGAAAGACACAGAAGTGAGGAGCTCTGCGGCAGAGGAAATCTCTCAGAGACAAGAGAGAAGACAAGAAAAAAGGAGTGCAGTGAAAATAAAAGCATATAATTCTTTTTTTATTCTTAGGGCAAACCGAAGCAGACCTGACAATGATGTTGGCACTGGGTAGAAATTAACCCTCAAGGGACAAGCACAAGGAGCTGATTTCAATTCAGAGATTGTGTTCGTTTAACATAGAGCAACCAGTTCATAGCACACCACACTTTTGGCTGTCAACAGATGACCTAATCATACCTTTAGGTCAGGTAATGTTTCTGCATTCAACACACCTCAGCTGCTTAGTGTGGGACTGCAGGGGCAGCGAGAGGGTCACTGCTGTCTCTAAGAAACACAAGCTCCTAAGTTGCATCATCTGGTCTGTTGTATGTATGTTTTTCTTTAAACACACCAATTTTCCTAAAACATTACAAGCTGTCTTCATTATTGTATTGCTGATTTTTCTCTAATCATGTTGGGGAGAGAAGGGATCACCAAGCCCTTACCTGGAAGGGTCCACTGGGGCTGATGTCAAAGAACGCTTTCTTCCAGTCCGGGCCCTGATGACCAGACTTCGACCACACCACCGAGTCCACAGAGGCAATGCTTCTCACTCTCAGAAGCACATTAAGAATGCCTGTGAAAAAGCATGCAAACGTGCATCCACATGCAGACACACACACATACACAGACACGAACATTAGAAAATGTCAATGAACTATCAAAGACTGAATTATTTTAATCTGCAAAGATTATTGTAGTCTACAAAGGCAAAACATCTTAAACATACCAACCCACATATGATGACTTATTTTCACCAACATAATAATATATAATATAATTGGCCTAACAATTGTAATGTGTGTAAACCATTTTACCAACCACATTAAGGTAAGTGACTACCATATGTTGTGGATATTTTGAGCGATGGTCAGCATCTCAGTGGAGAAAAGTGCACATGAGCCTTTGATGTCTTAAAGCTGAAAATGTTTATTGAAGCACTTGATCAAGGAGAACTGAAATAGCGAACATCAAAGTCATCTGCAACTTGGATGCTGTCTCTTTCCGTTCTGCCCCCTGAGGGTCTGACCCTTAGTCTTTAACCTCAGCAGAACAGCCTACAATATGAAAAATTAGTCTAATTGGTTCACTAGTCTCTAAACAAGGAACTGCATTTTACCCGTGTCAGTTCAGGTCACGTTTCATGGAACTTCAGGTCACTGTCAGCACATTCTGGTTTGAATGTCTGATTGTGTCAATAGAATCTACGCATTCACGTATCTGTGTTGTCTAGGAAAACCTCCTCCGACCTTGGTGACCATGGCAATGCTGATTTACCCTCTATCAGAGAGGTTTCTGCTTTCCCCAAAACATCACAGACAGCTGGAGTCTCAAGGAGAGGAGAGAATGTCTCCTCCCTGCATAAGATTTACAGTGTGACCTCAAGGCCCAGGCTTGACCCAATGTAATCCAATTTGTAACCCCTAAAGATGGAAAATTCCATAACACCATATACACAAACAAAAATGATTGTTTGAAAGGAGTAAGCTCTGCTCTGACTGACTGACACAATCACAAAATATCTAGCGGCTTTCTGTAAGGATTTTCTCCACAAAATCCAGGGGTGCGCGCTGCTAGACTTCTGTTTGAGCACCACATACTTCAAATTGCCCTCATTTCTATTGGTAAAACATATGCTATGGGCTCACCTAATTTATACATACGGGAAGTGGAAAGACATGCATTGGATACTGTATGTGCAATAGAGGGAAACTCCAATGTCAAATATTTTATGTGAATGAAAATTAAAATGTGTGAAACCTGACGGATGAGTGGTGATATGTCTTGAACTCCACAGATACAGTCCAGCGTATAGTTTTATTTCACTCTGACATAGCAGTGGAGCAAATGCACAGCAGTAAGGAGAGAGAGAGAGAAAGTCAGACAGAGGTGAAGGTGGAAAAAAGATGCGAGAGGTGGCTAGAAAAGAAAGATCTGATAGAAAGATTTGTTGATTAATTGACCTTTGTTAATAACTTTTGTTACTTTAATATTACAGCCATGTGATGTTTGGTTTATGTAAGGAAAGCATTTATAACGTCTGTGGAAACAAAACATAAACTCCGTTGTCCTGAGTCTAAAATGACACCATCTAAGCCAAGGAGAACTGATCCAAATAGTCTCTCTCTCTCACTCTCTCTGTCGCTCTCTCAGGTCTCGAAAGTGTGAGAGGATCATTCATCTTCTTAACGATCCCCAGCCAGCTCCTAATTGGAACATTAACCAACCACCAGTCTCTTAAACAAATACGCAAGCAGGGGGCAAAATGTCATCCATGTGCTAAATACTGCATATACAGTGTGTGTGTGCTCATACAGTGTAAGTTTGCATGTAGATTTATGCCTGCGTATGTGCACAAATGTTTATCACTCTCATGCGTGTATGTGGATCTTTGAGCTAATGTTTCTCAAGCCTTCAAATAAGCAGCAGGCTGTCAGTAATTAAGAGACGTTTGACAAGTGCAAGTGTGCTGTTTATAGGGGCAAACAGGGAAGTTAAATGACACCGTGAGTGTCTGTGTGTGATACAGAAAAAGAGGCAGGGGAAAGCAAGCGTTCCAGTCATCACTCTGATCTCTGATAGCAAGTGCAATGTTTAATTAGCCCATGACCATCTAGTAATCCTCAAATAATAGATTTGACAGCCCCAGTGTCCAATGTACATGCTTATTGGTTTAATGGAACATGACTGAAGCTAAACATAATCAATGCAAAGATGTGCTGGTGTGCTGCTGATCTAAATTGATCTGATTAGTCAAAACCAGTGGATTTCAGGCTTCTCTTTGTTGGAGTGCCCATAAAATCTTAAAGGAACTGTTTGACATTATGCTTATTCACTTTGTTGTTGAGCATTAGATGAGAAAATCGATAACATATCTGTCCATTCAATGAGAAGCTGTATGAAGCCAGCAACCGGTTAGCCTAGCTTAGCGTAAAAACTGGAGATAGCTTCTCTGCACTGTGAGGTTGCCCAGCAACCAGTGGTGCTTCCATGAAATCAAAGCACCTGGACAAGAGAAAGTCCTGCACATATAATAATCATAAAATATTTATACGTGTAAAACCACAACTTGTTGTTTTTATACTTCAGTTTTTGTGTGGATTGACCAAATGAGATAGTGAACTTTAGAGGTGCCTGTAGTTGGATTTTGTAACCTTTGGACAGAGCCTGTTCAGCCATTTCTCTGTGTTTCCATTCTTTATGCTGAGCTAAGCTAACCAGCTGCTGGCTCCAGCTTCATGTGGTATTGCTCCTCTCATCTAACTCAAAGTGTCAAACCATTTCTTTAATCAAAATCATTGCGCATGGTTCTCTAAAGTTTAGATTGTGTTCCATGCAGATACAAACATGACTCTCGTTCCACCTCCACATGTCTGAGCCTCATTGTCTCCTTCCGCACTCACCACCCATCGCCTCTCTCTCCTCCTCGCGCACGCACGGCAGAGTGAAGAAGAGAGAGGACTCTGATAAGCAGTCTATTGATTGGACTGAGGTAAAGCAGAGTCTTTTGGTGAGTGTCAGCGAGGCAGAGGAGAAGGTACAGCTCTATCAGGGCTACTTGTCTGCAGAATCACGAGCAGGGAAGACAGCATAGTCACACACACACACACACACACACTGCTTAACTAAAAAGTTTCAGTGTTTAAATAAGGTATGTGTCTTCTGTTTGTCTGCTTCTAGTGCTGTTTAGCCTCTGAGCCATAGCTACAGTATAAACTATGCACACAAAACTGAGAATTACAGTCAGTGTAAACAACAACCAAAGCATGCTATAAAGCACTGAGTAAATAACCAATTCAGGAGCATGAGAAAAAGGACAAATCTAGGCTTAGCTAAATCCTTTTTTATCAAACCTTGCTACACAATGAGCTGATCATGTTTCCCTCAAGATGAGAATCTAAACCTAAAATGTTATAAGAAGACACTTGTGTCTAGAAAAAAGTATGTATCACTAAAAACAAAGATAACACTACATACAGTCTGTAAATGTCATGCTAACCCAGTGAACCTGTCAGCTTGGCACTCCATCACTCTTCCACAAAAACCTGTAAACATTCATACAAGAAACTTCAATTAAACGTCTTACTAAATAATAGCGTTATCCAAAACACTGTGCAAGAAGTAGAACATTTAAATAACCTAAAACTCTAATTTGTCTTCTGTCACTCTGAGGTGAAATAATCCAGTGATTTCAAGTAAGCTTGCCAGTGGCACTCTGCAAACCTGAGCCACTCTAAAATACAACCCAATGCCAAACAAAACTAATTAAATGTTGTTTATTGTTGCTGCCAGCTAGCCCAAAGAGAAACGCATTAAGGTGAACAACAGAACTCATCACATGGGGGGAGGTCTTCGTTTGCAGTGCTGGCTCATTTCAAACCTAAAATCCAAACTAGTCATAGGGCATTCAACTTTCCTCACTTTGCAAGATCCTTAAAATATACTTTCCCCTGTTTTATAACCAAATAACTTCAGGACTACAAAACACCACATACAGTAAATGCGGGGTGTGAAAGAGCAGCATTTCAATAGCATTTTTAAAAAGTGCTTTATATCACATATGCAGCCCTTTTAAAACTTTACTGACTTGCGCTTTATAAAATCGAGTGCATTAACACTAGTTACAGTACTTCAACATAAACAACTCCTCTTGCATCCTCTCACTCACTCTGAACATTAACAACATGATGGCCTCTCCTGCAGCTCTCTGTTCTGGCCTTTTCACCTCACTTTTGTGCCTCCTCATACTTGTTTGCTCACCCTTCCTTTCTTGTCACATTTCATTTTTCTCAGTTCGTCTCTTTCTCCTATCCTCTTTGCTCTCTCTCACTCTCTTCATCTACCCTCTGCGTTTTTTTTTTCAACGCTGGCCGACCCTCCTCCTCCTCCCCTTCTCCTCACTATTTTCGTCTCATTTCTCCTCTCACTGACCCCCTCTGTCTTATCCTCATCTTGTCTCTTTTCGTCATCAAGTCACACCGTGTCTCTGTGGCAGGAGTGTGAGCTCTGCCAGGGTAAGGCAATTAAAGCAACAACAGATTGGAACAGACTCGGAGAACAACAGAGTAAATTGAGGGAGGGCTTGTAGCAGAGCTGGGCGTAACTAGTAACAGATTGTACTAATCGTAAGCAAGCGCTGTGTGACTGATGTTGCATTGTCTTGTCTCATTGCTTTACTGGGAAACACGTACAAGACCTTTCAACAAACTGCAGAAAACACATAAAGGGTTCAAGTCAGTGCTGCAGGATATATTAATGATTACTCATAATGTGCTTTATAATTATATATGCAGAAATCTGTTGTAAGAGAAGATGGAGAGTATTGATAAGGAACAAAGAAAATAAGCTACTTTGCTGGTTGTATATCAAAGGTTAAATAATCTATATTCATCAAAATAATTTCAAAAGTAATAGGTAACCAGCGGTCATGTAATAGTCTTTTAATTTTAAAGCCTTAAGAAATGTTTTTTCTTTACCACTAGAGGGTGGAAAAACTCTTGTGCACACAACTTTTAGCTCTAGTTCAATCCAGCATCTCCACTTAAGCTAAATATGCAGGTTTTAGGAGATTATTTGGGGATTCTGTTGTCTTTTCTGGTCGGGCAGTGTCCTGTTGGCTTGTCTAAGATAATTTGCTTGAAAATGTCCTCCGACAGTTTTATATGGAGGTTACGGTTCTGTGCGCTTATGTGGGTAGACTTTCAAACGTGTGCAAATCTATGTCAGTGCAATAGTCTCACTAAATAATGCCACTTCTTGGCTATGGGTGAGATGGTTACATTCAACATTGTAATGTGTTTGATTTATTACAGAATACTGATTATGCATTTCACACTCTAATCAGTGCTGCAATCAACTGGGGGGAATGTGTGAAGGCAGCATATGAGAAAGGGAAACAAACCCTGGACAAAGATTCAGCCAGAAGATTCAGACAAAAACAAGGCGAAAGTGAATGATTATATTTTAACTGACAACAAGACATTTTAAAACCAAAATGCCTTGTTACTCAGTCATACAGTTATAAATGATTGAATTATTACATAGCCATAACTGGGTTCACACACACATGCATGCACAAATATTGTTCCCTTCTATACCCTGCAACATTCGTAGGAGAGAAGGGAGGTCAGACAGGGAACAAATTTTACAGTGAAGCCTGTATGCTTGGCTATGACACATAAATCAACATTGTGTACATGTGTACTTCCATGTGCATGTTTTTGCAAGTCTTACCATATGTTTTTTTCCCCCATGTCTGTGCATGTGTGTGTGTGTGTGTGTGTGTGTGTGTGTGTGTGTGTGTGTGTGTGTGTGTGTGCAGGTGTGTGTGCCGGTGTGTAGGCTACAAGATGTATGCATTCTAGCTGTGTGACAGAGCATATTATGATGAACAGCTCCCTCAAATGACTGATTGTGTCTTGCCACTGCCATAAATCACACACCCAGTGGCCCCTTCAACCACCTAGCACACACACTCTGAGGCTCAAGTAGAAACATACAAACAGAACTTTTGTAACAACCTCTCCTGACACACAAGCACAGACACACACTTACAACATTGCATCTGACAAGCTCTACAAGCACGGGTCAGGCGCAGAGTTCAACTTTTGACAGAAGCCCAGAGATATAAGAACCCCAATAGAACCGAGTGTCAGCGTACTCTCTACTGTAGATCCATGTGTGCCACTGTGTTTCTATGGATGCTCTTGAGTGGTAGAAGACAATGTATGTTCATGAGCTAACTATTCTCCTCTCTACTATACTCACCAATGTGTTTGCCCTTCATGTGGTAGTAGAAGGAGACGCAGTATGGGACTCTGCCGGAGCCCTTGGGGCCCCTGATTGAGGTCACATTAAAAAGAGGGGACAGCAGACGAGCCTTGTCCCCCTGAACACGCGGCCGCGATGCTTCAATGTACATGTAGTAGCCTGAAACCAACAAGACAACATTCTTATGTCCAGACTGTGAAAAAAAAGTTAAATACCAGTATGTACTGACTGAAGTAAAAGAAGGCAGAATCTACAAAATGTAAGGTTGTATGGCCAGATAAAGAATTCACATGTACTCTATTTTAATTTTTAATTTTTTTTTTTTTTTTCACGATATCACTATATAATGTCAAGTGGCAATATGAAAATTTCAATTATTTTCACATGGTGCAGTGTACAGTTTGGTCTCTGTACTACACCACTACAAGACTGTATACACAAAACTGAACCTGTATATTAAAATAATTCCCCCGTTTCCTCACCCTCCTTGGTTCCACTGCGGTCAGTCTCTGGTCCAGTATTGGCAGATCGCTTGGGGTTCTGGGTGAGGTGATTCTGTCTTGTCCAGTCAAAGACATCGCTCCGGTCTTGTGAGAAACCACAGATCCGCTCATCCTCAAAACCGCACACGTGGTCTGAGGCGTATGTGTGGGAAAAACAAGAAAGTAAAACACATTAGATCAGTGACATATCAGGCAGGTGACATTACATCCACATTCATCCATAATCTCTACAATATGCACTTGAAATATGAAGATCAAACAACCAAGCAATTACTGACTAAGTGATAGGCACAATGAAGGCAGCAGTGTATATACTGTAATGTAGATTCTGCATGTTACACATTACCTGATGATTGACATGCGGAAAAATTTAAAGGCAACTATGATTAGGTCAGGTTAAAAACAAAAGATAACAAAAAAATGAAAGACATGCCATTAAAAAACTCACTTATGAAAACATTTACTGTTTGAATACACAAGATATCTGTCAAATCAAAGTATATAGCCTGGATATATAAGAGAAAAACAGTGCAACATGATTATTAAAGGGAGAACAGTTGACCTACTGAACCCTTCTTGACACATTTCACTCAATAAAGAAAAACACACTTCTACTACTAAAAATAATTGATAAAATAAAAAATAAAGAAGAATCTTCTGTGTAGGGAGCTTCGTCTTCTCTCTAACAGGGAGACACTTTCAGCTGGCTGTAAAAGTGTAGTAAAGTATGAGAGGTGTATGGAAGGTCTGGTTATTTTTTATTAAGAAGCATCTGTAAGAAACCCCGCAAACATGTCAAGTCTGAGGGAATTTTTAAACCCGCATTGTTCAGTCTGGTTGAATTGCACTGTGGTTTGTTTTTACCCTTGGTATGATTCATTTGGGCAATCGTACTCAGGTGCAAACCAAAAACAAAAACAAAAAAGAAATACAGAGAACGTAGGGTGTTTTCACACCTATACTGTAGTTTGTTTGCTCTTGTCTAAATCCTTGGATAAGTTGGCAAACCTTAGTTTTGTTTCTTTTGACACAGAAAGGACAAAAAAATTAAGCAAACCTAAAAGCATCACTAAAAGCCACATGAAAATGTCAGATGTGTCTGAGACGAGAGCAAGAGCGTTAACACAGGAAGAAAGTTTCAAAGCACACGTGGTGGTCCTGATCCGGTCACAAACTAATTCTGGAGCTGTTTGTTTGTGGTGGGAACATGGTCCAACCTTGATCTGACCCAATTACAAGGCATACTCTGCAAGTTTGAGCTAAAAGGCTCCCGTAGCCTGGGGTGCTTGATTTTTTTTTCTGAGTGAAAAGCAGAAAAGTGTAGAAACTGAGCCAAGGGAAAAACAACAAGTTTACCAACTCATCCACTGATTTGGCCCACAGCAAACAAGCCATAGGTTTGAAAATGCCTTAAGAATGCAATGGATTATTGCAGAAAGCATGTTTTTCCTAAATTTTCCAAAATAATCGACTTTTTAAAAATGTGACTGCAGAGACTCATTCGTCCAGTTTAGAAGGGAGTGTGTATGTGTATGTTGTGCATGCAAGAAATTTAAATTTACAGGTCTATATTTCCCTTCTGCCTCAACTGGCTGTTAACACTTTTTAGGGGAAGCTATGATCAGATGCATCCTCCTGATAAATAATTGTATAGGATCCTTTTTATGTATTCCCATTCATACATTTTGGAGGCACATTTTGGTCTTTTGATATTCCCACAGACATAAGGAACAAAAACATACAGACCTCTAGTTATATCTTATGATTTAACTGTTATTGTCCTTGATACTGACATTTCTTGTTTAACCTGATAGAAGGGATTCTCTCTATGTTGTTGTCACCTTGATCAGCCCATCTGGAGGGCTTTGCCATTATCAGAGACTCACTAAATAAATGAAAATCAAGGCAAGTGAGTAGCAAAGGCTATCTAAAACTGTCGAAGCTGACAGATTCAGTGAAAGCTTCCTGGACACACACAGTCTGCTGCAGATGCATATGGCTCATGCTCCCCATGGGGATGGCTTGTGTGTGTTTCTTTGTTTCAGGGAGCTAATCTATTACTGTTCACACCCTGCTCCACTACATGCGCTCCTTTCAATTTGCACTGTTGTTCTCGCAGTCTGTTCCAATCTGCTGTTGTTTTAATTGCCTCATCCTGGTGGAGCCAACTGCCGCTCCTGCCAGAAAAATGCTGCATGTCTCTTAATGAAGAAAATAGACAAGATGCAATTGACTGAGAAAGAGAGAGGGATGGCAAGATAGGAGAGAGGATGAGAGGCAGGGAGAGAGCATGAGTTAGTGCAAGAGAGTGAGGGAGATAGATGGGATTCACAGAGCGGGAAAGGAGGCACAAATGTAAGATGAGATGTAACATAGTGTTAATGTAGTTTCAGCACGCGGGTTTCAAATATTAAAAAGACTTTGAACACGTACTTAGCCCACATACAATATTTTCAAAGCCTTAGACGAATCACGTCGCCCTAACCAGCCTTGTGTCCTCCAATCATGGCCACTCTTTCATGACATTTAAAATGTCATGGAGCTGCTTCCAGCCATCAGATGCTTCTCACATCCTACTGTTACGCCACCCTCCTCCCTCGCAACAAGATTTAATAAAGGCCAAGGCTAAGTCATGGAAAACTTTGCCTTGACAAACTTGTGCTGACATCGCTTGCAGCGTACAAGCTAAATTAGCCTGCATCAAAATTCAACGTGCCTTCCGAATTTCACCACCCTGTCATCAATCAGGTCACAACAACAAGCTCAAGATTATGGAAAGTGGAAATGTGGAGGAGCAGAAGATGGTCGTTTAGAGAGAAGTCTCACCTGAAGGTCTTGGGTAGGTGTAGGCTGTAAGAAAATTACAGTAATATTGATTAACACTCAGATACACAGGCATCTATCATCTATGTTTTGTGTAAAGTACTTGTATGGATATAAAGGATATTGACTTCAGAAAAAGATGTTTGATGGGTTTAAATGAGACTCACGTTCTGAGTACTGGATGATACGACTGACGTAGTCCCCAGTGCTGTAGGTGGTGATGGGGGCCAGTCGGACCTCATAGGACAGAGGGATTCTCAGGTCTGATATGGTGTGAGACATCAGCACACCCTTCTCTGGATCCTTCCCCCTGAGATCTATCTGCTTCGACAGCAGGTTCTGCTTGTTCTAGATTTGTTCAGGTGAATACACACACACACACACAGGTACAAGGAGATGCAGACATGTTAAGATGTATACTCACAAATATGCATGCGTGTGCAAAAAACAGTACATATACAGACACACAGTACACAAGAAAAATTGTTATAAAATACAACAAATCTGCTTGAGAAGCAGATATAGTAAGAGACACACGAGGAGGTGTCAATACTGCCAGGAATACTTTCCATCTTTTCCCCTTTCCTCACCTGCTGTCTCTTTCCTATCCATCCTTTGGATTTATCAGACCATCCCATCCCTCATCTTTATCCCTTTACATTGAAATGCTCTGATTTCAGGATTTTTACTGAGCAGAAGTCAACCAAGTGACAGGAAATTCACTTTCAGTAAGAACACAAAGCTCCAGCGCAACTAATATCTGGAGACCATATTGATTACTCTTACAGTATAAAACTGGTATACAGTAAACTTAGGGCTAAAGATCAAACTTAGGGTTAAAGATCAGCTCATATTTTTTTCCTGATAAAAATACTGTCAGCTCAAGTGAGATTTAAGCATGCGCTCGACCATTGATCAGAGTTCCACAGAAATGTGCTTTGTCTTGTAGTGGCAATAACCATTTATCGATGTACAGCCTATGAGTCACCATAACATCATACTATTTTACTTTTGCATATGTTTGAATGTTTCCTCACGTTTCCATTAATGGTATGTAACATTAGGTATGGGCATAAAGCCAGTTCTGGGCATATAGCCAGCCAACTTGGATTTGGATAGTATCTATTAGGGATTGCATTATGTTTTCAATCTCATCTTTTAGTGAAAACAAACCTGTCAGAAGAATAATTTGTTACAATCTCTTCTCACTAATTGCTTTGATGGTCAGCATAGGCTATATTAGCACATATTAGTACATATATTAGTACATCCAGGTACATCATGTATTTTCGTTTTATGTAAGCTGTGTTGATATCCACTACAATGTACTGCTGCCAACCGATGCCAAAACTCAATAAATGTTACTTTAATGATATCAAAGACCTATTTCTTTCACCTCTCCTTGTCCATTCATTGATGATAAAGCATTATATAACCAACTGACATTAAATCCCAAACATTCTTGATTAAATTGAATTGGGTGCACAGTCCACGTGTGACAATGAAAAATAAAAATGGTTATGAGGTTAATCCTGTCCAACTGTTCTCTTCTCATTTTTTTAAAGTTAAGTTAGACGTTTTTTTTTTTGTTTTTTTTTGTCAGTACCATTTTTAATAGCGACATCACTGTGTTATTCCACCCACGGAGAGAAGGATCCATTAGCTGTGTATCTGCCTCTGATCCCAGCTACTTAAAGACCTGACAGTGAGCTCAATCTAATGCATTAGGTCAGCCACTCCACCATAACACCTTAGTACACCCACAGCATGCCATTATCAGGTAATGCATGCAGCAGAGGTGTGTGTATCTATGTGTGTGATGTGGGTGCACACTTGTGTGTGTATGGTAAATGTCTATAGTGCAGAGCTTTTGCATGGTGAGCAAGCTGATTGCACAAGTTTGAGCACATACTGTAATACACGAAAGACAGATTCTTTGTTGTCCGATGTGGATTTAGAATAATCTATAGGATCTACAGTATAGGTTGATTGATTTATTGAATTTACTACCTATTTCAATGTCAGTTATCCTGAAGTTTTTCATCATCTTATCAATCATCTTATCACAATCTCTTGTCTATTTAAATTTTGATGAATGAAATCTGATATGACAAGAAAAACCAAGATGTGCATGCTTGCTGTACTGCTTCTACACTGAGCCTCTACCCCAAAGTTAACAGTTTGGTGAGTCATAGAGGCACTGATGCATCCCATAACTTTCCCTATAATTGCGACAGCACTGTATGCTCTGACATTACCACACTGAAATCTGCTTTTCCTCCTGTCCTGTGACACTCAAGCTGAGGTTTGCAATTCCCCAGAGTTGTACGCTCCCCACCTAAAATTCAAACTCAACTAGGCTGAACTGATCATTTCTATTGACAAGAGCATGGTGACTCCTGCCCAGGCTGCCAAGAATTTGGTATGACTCCAATTATTGTGTGAGTGCCACATGGCAGCCACAGCCCGATCCCTGCAAGTTTGTGCTCAGCAACATACTTGGAATCAAATCCTTCCCTCCTCACCAGGCACTATGCCACTAATGGCTGTTAAATTTTTATTTTTTCTGTGCCATTCTGGTCTTTTCCATTTGACTTGATCCAACTTTTCACCCTATCTTGCCAGTCATGGGACATACTGTTGTTCTCACTTCTTGTACACCAGATATCTTTCTAAGTTGACTTAATTATTGTTTTCCCAAACATAAACCACATTTCCTCCAAATGAACAACATGTCTTTTCTTCTAGTTTACTTTCCTCTCATCTGCTTAGCTATCATTACATCTTTACCTAGAAAACTCTTTTTTTAAAGTGGTGCTTTGAGCACAAAAATATTAGAGGGCAGTAAAGGCCTTTGCACCCTGATCTTCTGTTTGCTTTTTGGATTTGGAGTGACCTAGAAATTTTAAATTAATCTACTATCATTACTCTGGTAAGAATAATCAGCAAAAACCTAAAATAATATTGTATTTGGCAGGAATTCAGAAAGAGGAGATTTAACAAAGAACTTAGGAGCAGGATGTAAAATTACAGGATACTTCCTCTTTTAATGTAAAGGCAGCAAAGAGACCTTTTGTTTAAGAGACCGTTGCAGCAAGGAAAGGTCAAAGGTTTTGATTTCACAAACAGCAATGTGTCTTGTTGATGTTTTCATGAGTAAGGTGCTGCACCCGTACTTGTTGACTTGTTTTAAATCCTGAGTTATCAGGTAAATGTGTAGTATTCCTGCAAAATTGAGCTTTTGATCAAATAAAAATTTGCGTGGGAAGTTGTTTAGAGGTCACTGTGAATTTGTGATTTGACTTTGTTGAATCTGTGACTGAGAGGAGAAAGGAGAGACGGGGAAAGAGGAAAGAGATATTTATGAGAAAAAATAAACTGAGTAAAACATAAAGGACGTGTTGTCTGTCAGTTTCTGTGTGCCCATGCTTTTTCTCATTGTAATTATGATGTAAGCATGAAGGCTGGTATATCACGTCACATCCATTACACAGCAGTATGGAAGCCCATAGGGTACTTTTTGAAAATAATAATGTAAATTTTAAAATGAAAATGTAATTTCACAACAGCATTATCATTTTCCACATATGTATGTGCTATCTGAGTAACAATTAAAATGAAAATGCAATAATCCGATTTGCATGTGCGTTCCATGACTATATTAAAATGAAACTGGAAAAGCTGTCTGACATTTAATTTTTAAAGTCATACCCGATGTACAAAGCACAATATTCAAATGTTAATTCAAGTTTGAAAATTAAAATGCAATATAAAAAATACACCCTCATTTTCCATTTATGCAAGCAATATTTATTATTTACATTATCATTTTAATAACGTCCCCTATGGGCTTCCATACAGCAGAGAGCCTTTGAAGGAAAGCAAAGTGGAGAGTGTAATAGTTCTGTATCCCAGTGTTGGATTAATTGCTGTTAATTTTCTAACTGGAGCTCCATTTTTGAAGGTTCTGAGTCACTCTTTAATTCATAGTGCTTTGCTCAGCAGTTTTTTTACTTGTTGACAAATACAGCATACTATAATAAACTTACAGGGTATCTGCAGCATAGGATATTTATTCAGTTGCCACCATAGCTGACTATATAGACTCATACATCATCATACGGTTATAATATTTTATATGGTAGCAGTCACATAGTAAAATGTATTGTGTCCTTTTAACACCCACTTACACTCACATTCATCCATATAAACATTTACACACTGCTCATACAGCATATGCATAATTATGTGGAATATAGCAGGAAAGCTATGCTCATGTAATATGCAGAGTATGAGTTAGCAGGGAGCGATGAGTTAATAATGCTGAGGAATATGAGCTTTAGAAGTAAGTGGAATGTGTTTTCTTGAGCAGACAGGGTCTGTGTATACACACACACACAGACACACACACACGCACACTTGTTTTGGTCCTTTTTGCAGTGTGTGGGAGGTAGACGACAGAAAAAAATGACTAGACTAAAAGCATGCACAAACACATACACTGTGCAGAGCCTGAAACCTACGATGGATCAATGAGGTGCTGAAGTGTGACTCAGAGGAATTCAGCTGCTCCCACTGCAGGTGAAAGTCTCTGGGTCCCTGTGTCTGTCTGTGTCTGCTTCCCTCACTATGTCAGTGGACATAATGTGTGTGTCTGCCTGTGTGTGTGTGTATGTGTGTGAGAGAAAGAGAGAACTTAAGTGACAGGGAAGGTGACGGGGGGTGAGTGAGAGAGACATACAACATGTAGAGAGAGGACCGACAGAGGGAGGCAGCCAGAGTGACAGGACTGAGTGACTGACATATTTAAAGAGGCAGAGAGGTGGTTGGTTGATAGACTGATATGGAAGTCCATCTACCTCTCGTGACATGTGTGTATATGTGTGTGTGTGTGTGTGTGTGTGTGTGTGACTGTGGGCCCATGTGTATGTTTGTGCTACACATACACTTTCAGGATTTTCAGCCAGACAGTGTTTTCAGCTGTGTCTCCATCAGACTGTCAACAAAGAGACAAGAAGACAAAGAATGTGTGAAAGAGGGTGAGAGAGAGGGAGCAACCATGAGATAAAAAACACAGACACACAGTGATGTGAGTGTAGGAGAAATTTGGACTGACAGCGTGAGAGGAGGCAGCCTCTTCAAACACTAAGGAGTGTGAGGTTAATTTTTCTATTATCTTCTATTAATGGATCTCTTTCATAACTGATCCAGCAGTTATGATATTAGCTGTGTGTATGTGAACAAGTTGTTATTATGTGCATGCATGCACTATGTCTTTATGTATGAATATACATGTATATTTGCATATAGTGGAGTAGGTGATGTACATAAATTATTCATGTATTTGATTTAATGTATGACTCTAATTCATCATGAATACTTTTAATTTCTCATATATATGATAATGGGGACGTTTGTTTGCACGGGTGTGTTTGTGCGACTGTGTGTCTTTGCTGAGAGAAACTGGGCGTAGTTATGATCTGAAGTCAGGACAGCTGCTAGCTGCACAACTTCAGAGATACACAAAACACACACGTCCATAGCTGCGGGCGGAAGACCGATCGATAGAGAGATGAGGTGGAAAGATTGAAAGATGGGAGAAGGGAGAAAAGAAATAGGGAGGATACAATTAGGATGAAGAATACAAACTGAAGAAACAGTGAGAAATTTAGTATTCGAGGGAACACAGACACATATGTATATTTGGTTAAGTAAATTCTCTGATCTGATTGTCTCTGTAGTATATGTACAGTATATCGAATGTGTACTCAATGTGGCACATGTCGTTTGTATGTAAGGTTTAAATGTTTGTATCATTTCAGATGCACAATATTGTAACAGAAATTACTTAAGAACCTATTCTTTATTGTCATCACCAAATTAGCACTTTTATGCAGGTTTATGTAAATGAAGGGCAGCTGAAACCATGGCTAGTGTGTCTGTAAAATGATCAGATTCTGTGCTCATTTATATTTGGCCACTGGACTCTTTTTACTTTTAAAGAAGCTGTCATCTTTTTGTTTATGAGATGATACAGTACAGCTAACTGGCCCACTTTTTTGTGGCTCATTAAGGTAGTGTTTGCCTGCTGTTAATGAGATTTATATAAAAGTTACTTAAAGTTCCTCCTCCCTATATACAACCCTCTTTTGTATACGTGAACAAATCTGCAGCTGCTTTTTAGAGGAGAATTTCTACACAAATTTTAATCTAAATTTACATTTGCATGATCCTCCCTTCAACGCATATGCTTGAGAGAGGAGCAGTGCATTCATTATTAAGGTGTGACTCTGATGGCAGACAACCTGAGCTTCCAATGTCAACACAGTTAGAGAAAAGAAAGTGTCTGAAATGAGCCACAAAAGGCTCACAAAATCTCTCTTGTTGCAAAAAGGTAAAATTATCACATATTAATGATTTCTCACCAATCAAAGTGCTCGTTTAGAAACCATAGGGGTGGAGGTTGTGGTGCGAGGGAGAGGTTTATAATGACAACTTGATGAAACAAAGAGGGTCTGTCAGCTCTACACAGGGAATGTCAATTTCTACACAGGGAAACCCCCTGCTGGGAGAAGGAAACCAAATTAAGAGGTGTAAACAGGGATTTCTCAGCCTGGCAACGGGTCATAGAGCAACCCATGTACTGTCTGCCACACAGGAATAGACATACGCACATACAAATGCATTCACATATAGGCACAAAGCGCTACAAACATAAACAAACTTACATACCCACTGACACAACAACAAATTAAAGTTAAAGCAAATGAGCAAAAGCAAAAAGCTTAGACCATATGCTCAGACTAGTACTGTACAGTAAATAGCACTGCTCTACATGAACTGATCTGAGTCCTCTTGTATTCCCCTCTGTGTCTGGATGTCTCCCCTGAGACCCCCACATCATTTGGTATGTGCTAAAAAGATAGAGTGTCAAGGCGTTAAAAGGATGAGCTGGAGAAAGTGTTGCAGAAATAGATGGGTTGTGAAATTGAGATGGTATTACATTCAAATGTTCTCGTACTCTATTTAATAGTCGAGAGGGCCAGTGAGATTTTCTGTTTTTCTTTAATTTGCATCTTATTTCTCTCTTTCGCACCCTTTCATTCACTTCTGTGCTCACTCTCACACTCTGCTTTTCTTTTTTTTATGTCTATTTTTTGTCGATCTCTAATGTGCACATAAAAACATGCAGGTAAAACCTTGAAATTAAATTTGAGTTTAACGAGATTTAAGAAGTCCTAAACTACCACTTAATGCAAGTTGTTATTTTAACACTGTCAGCATAACAACTTGCAGCAACTATTTAGCTGCGCTATTTAAGTTACCACGGTTCATCCAACATTAAATGCCATTAAGTCTGTGCTTATAACACAGCACCTCAGAGCAGGATAAAACAAAATGGAGAGAGAGAGGAGCACAAGTGGAAGTAAAGCAGTCTGAGAGATGGGAAAGAAAAGGGAAGAAATGGGAAGAAACGGGTAAAGAGATGTGTGTGAAATAAAGAGTTGTACTAGTTTTCAGAGAGCTTGGGCATGCAATCTAATGTGCATCTTAGGAAGGCCAGTGCTCATTCTGTCTCTATGAAGACTCTTACTTAATACGGTAAGCAGGCCAAGTCTTAAAGTAGGGGGGGGGAATCAGCTATTCATCCGCACAAAAGCAAGCTGGCAGACCCTTCATTCCCTCTGTTTCGGTGTCATACACACACACTAATACACACCAACTCCCAGCCAGTTGTGTATAATTCACTATTATCCTTCCTGTCTTCTGACTCAAGGCCAGTAATCTATGAATAGATGGTTAAAACAAAACAAGAAGATGGCCTGAGGTTCTCTCCTATAGTGGGCAGAGGTTCCTAACTTCAGCTCAAGGACATGTCTATAATGGTATAGCTATATGAGCATGCTAAAGAAAATTATACATAATATCTCCTTGAGCATTTACTGCAGCAGTTTTCTGCATAAAATCTACCGCACAGAACAGGGATTAAGGTTCAAGACGTTATTCCAATACATGTTTATTCTAAATACAAGTTTATGACTGCAAGACTAATTAAACACCTCTCACAAGGGTGGCGAAAGGACGACATATCAAAGCAAGCTAAAACATGAAAATATCATTAAAAAATGTACTGTCTTAACAGTGTCAGGATTGAATTCTGGCTAAAATGAAAGTTGTTGGCAGTGAAGGACTGGTCTTGTTAATTTGTGCTTAAAACATCAGAAGTAAACACATTATTGTCTGTCTGGCATTCAAAGCTAAATGCCTGCCATGACAGTGAAGTAACTGTATGTGGAAAGTCTGAAGTGATGGTTACACATTATAATCTTGGTTCTGTGAACACAGACACAGCCCTCTAATACGTTTTTTTTTTTTTTTAGAGCTGACCACTCATTTTCACATCTCATCATAGGAAAGTGGAAAATGAGAAGTGGAAAGGAAGAAAAACTGAGGAATATTAAGAAACAGGTGACAATTGGATAAAAAAATGAGATATCCAAGTGAAAATGAGATGATGAACATACAAAATTTAATTTAATTTTAGACTTAATATGTGTTGTCTCCATACATTTTGTATTCACTTTCTTTTTAAATGCATCTGTCACTTAAAAAATGTGAGTTTTCAGTGAAAATTGGTGAGGAACTGAAGCTCATGAGCTTTTCAAGAGAAAAAAGAAGAGAAGCGAAGAGACTGTGGCATTGTTCATTCAGTGCAGGTCTTCATTGATTGACTATACACGCCTGACACTCCCCAAGCTCATAAAGCCCCATGTTTACTTAGCATGCACACTTCACTACATATAGACTTGTGCGTATATGTGTTCTTGTCTACACAAATTATGAGCCTATTCAGTCAAGGTGATACCAAACTTACAAACAAAGGCAGGTGACCAAAGTTTACCTTGGTTTAAGTCAGACCGATCAATGTCAATCTCATGAGTGTTTGATAAAGTCAGCGAGTTCCTGTTTGTCAAGCCTCAAACCTCCTGGTACTCTAGATCACCTGCACATATTGAAGCATGAGTAAAGCACGAGTGGATACGCATACACGTATGCAGGTATGGGAGCGTGAGTAGAATATTTATGCCTGAACTGTCTATATGAGCTTTAAGCTAATATGTGTGTATAAGTTTGTGTGTGTGAGTCTGTGTCTGTGGATGCATGTCTTCAAGTGTACTTTTTGTGTAGAAGTGCTTTACCTTTCGGACATTAATCCAGTAGCCTATGATACGATCTGTGGCTTCAGGGTCTTTCTGTGTCCACTGCAGGTTGTAAGAATAGTTATTTGCTTTCAGAATCCGGACTGGGTTGGGTGTGTCAAAGTAGAACTCAGCATTGTAGGGTTGTGCTGTGAGACAGGGAGAAAGAGAGAGAGAGAAAGGATTTTTTTTCTGAGCAAAATGTCATTTTATTAAATCATACGTAGGAAGATAATTGCCCCATGTTTAATATGAATATAATGTAGTGAGATCCATATATAGATAGATAGACAGTGAGAACAAATCATGGTCTAATTTCTGTCCACTTACCAGAAACATTAAATGTGCATGTTGACGTCCCTGCACTATTGCTGACTCGGCACTCATAGGAGCCGTTGTTGCTGGGTTCCAGTTTGAACTTTAGCTCCGGCGTCTCTTTCAGGTCAGGCATGGGCATACGGATTAAATCACCATTACGGAACCAACGGATGTCTGTCAAGCGTGGCGGGTTGGACCGCAAGATCGTACACCTCAGGGTCACCATCTGATAGTTTCTGGAGCGCACATCCTGAAAGACCGGGTCCAGTATAGGAGAATCTGCAAATACAACAGACAGTGACTTGACTGTTTAACTTGACATATCCACTTTTTTCATTTTGTGTTTGTTTTACTGTAACTTTATTTAGCATTTGTCCATCTATTACAAGCCATCTCAGTTGGAGGCAACAGTTAAATGAAACGTTTTAGTATAAAAATGTAACAATCAATACATACAGTATGTGTTTTTTTTAATTTATTTTCAAGGTAAATTAAATAACTTCTCATCTAAAAAAATGTCTTGCTAAACAGTGTAATAAAGTAGTACAGTAAATCATATATTTCCATTATAGGATTCTTACTCTGTTGTGGAATTGCTAAGCCAAACACCCAGAATCTGTTTTCTACTCAGTGGTGTCAATACTTGTTCAGTACTAAACATATAAGAACCACCAATTATTATAGCTTTTCCCACATGCTCATATACACTGAACATACACAATATTAGGGACTCTTTTTGATTAAGCATAGTGATGGGGTGAATCCATGTAAAACTCATTACCCCTAATTGGTTTCCATGTTAAAATCTATTCCCCTCATAAAGGGGGAGATGGAGATAAACTGAAGCTTATGACTTAGAGATCATTTTAGGTTTTGGACTATAACTCAATGTTACTGTTTAGATTCATATTTCATATATTGAGTGGACATACATCGCCATCATCCATGTCACATTTTTCTCTGCCTAGTCATCTCTTTGTTCTCTGTAGTGTAAATTTCCTCACACAACCAGAAAACATCACTTTTGACAAACCATCTTACATGAAGAAATGATATTGCCACAAGGGATCAGGCACAATCCTATCCCTGCTGCTAACCTATCCTAACCAGCTGTAATTAACCTGTCAGCAGCCATGTGTGGTTTTGTGGTTAATGATTGACTAATGACTGACTAGCTGCTGTTGCCCCGGGGTGAACGAAGACACAACACAGCCAAATTACTCTGCCGCAAATCACCAGTCAGCTAGTTCACCCCTGGCTAATCATGTCGATAATAGATGAAATGCTAATGGTGGTATTGCCATATAACGGTGATGAGATCTGGTGTTAAGTCCCCAAGAGGTGAGGCAGCATGACTACACTCTCTCATGAATCAACTTTATCAGACACAGATGTAATTATAGTCTAATCTATGTTATACCTATAATTTAGATGAACATGAGCTACAGTGTCAACAAGTGTCAATGGAATTATGCACATTTAGTGTAGACTATCTATAATTTATAGGTGTTGCCATTTTAATTTTGGGAGACAACCAAGTTTTGTGGCCTCCACATTTTTACATAATAAAACTTGATACAACCCAACAACGATAATCCATAATGAGACTATCCTCCCTGAATCAGTTGTTTCAGCAAATGCCCCAAAATGACATATGTTTACGTTGAAGGGACAGAGCCCTTTAGCAGCTGTAGTAAATATGACTCCTGTCCATTGGGAGCAAAGAAGGAAGTCGGGTAATATCATAGAGAGACAAAGATGGCAGAGGGAGGTGGTCGGGGTGGAGCAATGGGACAACAAAACATCGGACTTTACGTCAACGTTCTTTTAGTCATGCCTGTGATCCTAACCAAACTTTAACTATAGTGTTGTCAGATCATAAAGCTGATTTATTTTTCATCAGTGATTTGTAATGGTTTTGTAAGGCACAGACAAAATGATGCTGTCCTGCCGATAGTGCCAATAGAGTTGTGAGATTGGAAAATGCTTTTATGTGTCGTTCAAATGGACAGTTACAAATAACGTATTTTGGTACTGAATTTACAGGATTTGTTACCGGTAACACAGTACCAATTTACCTCTGTCAAGATTATTTTAATCCATGCTTTCTAAAAATGTCTGTATCTCCTGAAAAAATGCATCTATTCTCTCTGTGAGTAAAGCTTTTACACTTTATTTTTTTGCCATGGGTATAGATATTATACAGAGCCAAACCAAAGCCTTGCTTGGAATCACAGTTTACCATTCTGTGCTTGTATCCAGTCAGAGGAACATGAGTATGCTCTTGCATGCTAAAAAGGCTGGAAACCGCCATCTAACTTGACAGCTTCCATGATGCATGTTTTTACTGTTATTAATGTCTAGACTCTTCACCTGTCCGTGCCACATCCATACAGCTCCCCACTTTCTGATTTGTAGAATCTAAATTGTCATTTACTGCTGGCTGTCGAGTCATTATTATTATTACTTATTGACCTATTAGAACCACGCAATAGAGCTGAAGGATAGATGAGTGGTCAAGGGTCATGCTGTAATCCTATGAACTGATTAGTGTATGGTCACATACTCCGCTGCGGCTTATGGACACACACACACATGCATACATACTATGCTATTTGACTTTGGAAACAGGTGGCAAGGGTGAAGAAAAGCAGGCAAACTGTAGGGAGAAGGGGGTTAGAGAGGAGGTATTGAGTCTTGAGCTGGTTTGTGAGCAGTTTATAAATCATTCCATCCCCAGCAGACTTTGGTAGACAAGATATTACAATCCTTTACCAGACCTAAAGTATTCATCTCAACAATTATAACTTTCTTAGCAGAAGGTTTCCTATTTTAAAGTCGAGGGGTTACTTCAATTTCTAATTCAATTTTTCATATGCTCTGGAGTGTCTTTTTTTTATATTTATTTGCTTTTCATTTAGGGCTCACAGCACCACACTGCAATGTTTTATAGTCAGAAGACCATAATCCATGTAAACACACCATCGCTATCTGTCTTATTGAATGCAAAACGGATTCCATCCGGGAATGCAACACTAACCAAGCCAAACATTTACAGTACACAAAGTGAAAATCAATTTACACGAGACAGAGAGGGAGGTGGTGTGTGGTGAGTAAGGTGGGATGAGGGGAGAGAGAAACAGCTTTTAAAGAAAGAGACAATGAGGAAGACAAATGATAAGGAAAGTGTGGTGTGAAAGTGAGAGAAGTCGATGATTGAGTATGGGGGAGAGAATGAGAGAATGCAGGATGCAGAAAGGGAATGACAAGACAGAGAGAGGTCCCCTCTCATGGCCAGCAGTTAGCTGATTGATGATGATGAGAATGGCAATGAGGAAGAACAGCCACCTCTCTTGGATGGAAAGAAGAGGAGTGGATGAGTAACGAAGGGATACAAAGAAAAAAAGAGGAAGTGGGAGAGGCAAGACTGGCAAGAATCTGCGTATGCCCTTAATTATACCTGCCATAAAAAATAATGGCATCCTTCCCTCACATCAATCAGTAGTGCTAAAAAGAAGAAGGCAAAACAAACCTGATAAAATAAATAAATTAAGTAAAATTGGACCAGGGTATAAAGAAGGGCAGTGGGAGAAGAAGAGAGGAAAGATCGAAAGTTACAATATCATAACCCTAGTTCTATTAGCACAGGTAGAGCCCTCCACTGGTCTCTATGGGTACTACTCTCCTCCAATCACATGTGCACACTTGCCCACTGAACTTTGCGTAAATGTTGTTGACCAATCAAGACGTGCCCACCAGAACACGTGCAGAGCCCACAGTACATAAAGCAGTGTGCCTGCCGTCCAACCTCCAACAACCTCTTCAGCGAGTGGTGTAGGAATGGCAGGGCCCCTAGGTGGAGGGCTCCGCCTGTGCTAACAGAACTAGGGTTACAATATTGTAACCTTCGTTCTATCTTAGACAGGCTCTGCCCTCCACTTGACACTGTGGGTACAGTGGGTGGAGCCCAATGACTGGCTGAAGGTTCGTCACTACAGCCCACAGCCTACTTCTTATAGCCGAGGCTGCCATAGCAGAGAAGTAAGGGGCCCCAGCCAACCCAGATAGTATACCAATGAACTGGGTGAGGCCATGGAATAACTCACAGGGGTCTACTGTTGCAACAGACGGTCCAGTGAGCACAGACTGTAAAAAGGAGCCCAACATGTCCAAAAGATAGAAACATATGAACGGACAGGGCATAGACCACGATGCTGCCGTGCATGTCCTTGACACTCATCCCACTAAACAAGGCTGCCCACACTGCCATGCTGCATGTAGAGTGTACGCATACCACCGTGACAAGGTCTCTTTCTGCCTTCCTATAGGTTTGGGAGATGCACTCACAAAGCCACCTATCAAAGTGTTTCTTGGATAGGGCTTCTCCAGCCACACCATCCCCATAGTACACGAACAGCTGCTCTGTGCGTCTGATGGGAGCTGTGTGTTCAACATAATATGCTAATGTATGAACTGGGCAAAGCAGGTGCAATTTCACCCCCCTGTCATGGGGTGGGGGGTAAAATGCATCCAGCTGAATAACCCTCGACCTGAAAAAACTCTGTATGTTTTTCGGAACAAAGGAGGGATTTGGCCTGAGAGTAGTTCCATTGCGGTCACCATGAAGCAGCAAACAGCTAGGGTGAACCAACAGGGTGTTTAGCTCACACACTCTCTTAGCTGAGGTCAGAGCAAGCAGCAAAGCTGTCTTGAGTGACAATGCCTTCAGAGAGGAGCACTCAAGAGGCTCATAAGGATCCTTCACCAGAGCTTTGAGCATCAGAGGCAGTTCCCATTTCAAGGTAGAGGCACGCATCACCGGGCATTGTCTCCTGACCTCCTGCAAGAAACATTTTACAAGAGGGTGGCTAAAGACCAGTCTGTTTGCCAAAACACTCGTGACAGGAAGAGACAGCTGCTGCATACACTTTATTAGTGGCATTAGTAGACGTGTGCAGTCATTAGAACTGACTGCACGCGTCAGGGGATCTAACCTTCTTTCCTTGCACCAGTGTTGGAATCCCAACCACTTTGCCCTATAACAGGTAATGGTGGATCCCGCCCTTGCCACTTGAATGGTCTTCATGACACATACAGACATGTCCCTTTCAAAAGCCAAGCCTGGAGGGGCTTGCCCATAATGGGCAGCGTGCCTATCGCCCCTGCCTCCTGGGACAGAGTCCCCCAAAACTGGGGGATTCTCCAGGGCTGGGCTGCCAGCATTTGAGTCATCTCTGCATACCATGGTGCTGAGTGGTAACCTGGAGCTATCAGTGGGCAAACTCTCCATTCGCTGAAAAGAAAGGGATGTTGGACAGCAGGCACACTGAGAGTAGTACCCATAGAGTCCAGTGGAGGGCAGAACCTGTGTGAGATAGAACTGTTTTTCCACACTTTTGTTGGCTGTAGCGACAGCGATATCTCCTTGTTTATCAAGGATATCTCCTCTCTATATGCCAACTGGTCTCTTTATTTTTTACTTTTTCCATCTTTTAAACCTCCCAATCACACATTGTTTCTCAGCATCTCACCATTCCCTCCTCCCTCTCTCCACCATCCCTAATGCTACATTCCTGTTTTAAGTTTTCTCTTAACCCTGTTTGTCTTTCTCTCAGTCTTGCTCATGTATCTGTCTCATCTCTCTGTTTCTCTCTATGTCCAGAGTGCGGTGGCCACCTGGTCCATTAATCAGACTTGGCCAGTGTGGACAGCAGAGCTCACACAGTGTTGCCCTTCCACCCTGCTGCATTAGCAAGCCCTGTAAATCCTTCTTCAAGAGAGGAGAGGAGAGGAGAGGAGAGGAGAGGAGAGGAGAGGAAAGAAGAGGAGAGAAGAGAAGAGGAGAGAAGAGGAGAGGATTCATTTATATTTACTCCTTCATTTTGCTCTGAGTACATCTCCTTACACAACCAGAGTGGGAAACGGCCCTATACTGTCATACAGATGCATAGTCGATCCTGCTTTTAAGCACAGCAGGCAAAACATTTCACTACCTTTTTACTTCACCTTGGATTTAGTGAGAGATTTTTTTTCCAAAGTGTACTTTTAAATAAATTGTCACCTCAGGTTTGCTTACAGTAATTGGCAACAAATGCATGCAGCTACATTATCACTGACTATGGTGCCTCACAACTGTGATACTGCTTACTGCATATTTAAATATTTGAAAAAAGTACAGTCCCAGGGCAAGAAATGCAATATAGTGCTTTTAGTCTAAAAGGAGCATTAAAATACACTGTATGTCAACTTAAGATTTTTTTTGTCCAAGTAGGATACATTTTCTGCACCGAGATGCTTGATAAATGCAAGTATTTTTTTTTTTTCTTGTTTGTGAGCCATTAGGGGTTTATGAGTGTTTTACATGTACTGTTTTTGTTTTTGTGTTCTACTATTTTTCTAATATTTTGTTGTCACTGTTATCACTTCGATTTTAACTTGACCTTGTAGTCAGGGGCACACTGGGAGTGTTGAAAGGTTTAAATTGAATAATGAATTTTTGTTAACATAAATTTACTGAACTATCTAACCATTCATTCAATAATGTATGTTTTTATGCACAAAGTTAACACTGAGTTAATGATTAAACTCAGTCATAAATCTGGTTGTTATTAATTAAGTTGTTTTAACTGCTTGGATGAGTGCCAAAATAACTTTGAGACTTACATTTTGGTCTCCTTAATTGTTCTGAATGAACTGATGGCTCAACCAATTACCCTCTGTAAGGATTTTTTTGAATTATTACATTAGATGTACCCTCTGGTTACAATATGTTACATGAATGACAGCACTGACACTCACAAATGGAGAACATCCGGTGTTATTATAAAGAGGGGGCAACAAGAGTTGACATCTCAGGGTGGCAGTTCTCAAAACCAGAAGTGCCATTCCTTGGTATCCATAGCCCCTTTTACACAGCCTGCTCAAGGCGGGAATGCTGTGCCTTTATTCCACCTCGCTGTTCTGTATAAAAGGTACGGACATTGAGTCGGGGGTCCAAGTTGCTGCGCCAGTACGCTGGCTACAGAGGTAGTCACAGAGCCGGATTGACTGTGTGTGTAAAAAGGACAGCCGGCACGGTGGGACAGGGAGGTGACACTTTTGTCTTACACGTCACTCCTCTGAATCCATAACATTGGCATGCTATGTAAAAGCACACATGGGGGCAGCATTATGCTGGCTTCGTTTGGTTCAGTTTAAAAAAGAAAAGGCTGCTTAATGATGTTTTTTTTTTTTACGGCTATAATGCGGGATCTCTGTATAAAAGAGCCTAGTGAGTACCGGCGCAATTCAAGCATTGCAGAAGTATATAAAAGAGGGTAACCTCATGGGAAGGGAAAATGTATTGAAATTATGTGTTACTTTGGCAAGACAAATCCTATTCCTTTCTCAGAGTTCATCCTCTGGGAGTTTTATAATGATAGACCACTCTGTAGTGCTCACAAAGGGCTAGAGGAGGGGTAGAGGGGAAAGGATAGATATTAGGGAAAACAACCTTTAAGCGGTAGAGGTGTGTCCTTACTTCTTTTGACTCCCTCTTTACACTCTTTACATTACCATATATTTCCTTATCTGTCTTTAGGGTACATAGTTTTGAGCAAAGTGTGAAGATTATGACATTATTGAGGGCGGGGCAAAAAAGTGCTGGATCTTTAATATTACCATTGGAACAAAGAGTGACATTTGGAGGCCATTTATAGCCTATGGAGGTCTATGCTAAGGTACCATTAGAAAGAACTTCACTTAAAAACTGAATGACTTTCACAGAGGGCTTTTCAAAATTTCACTGAAAATGATGACTAATTTTCTACCATTACTACCATTCTACCTGCTATGATCTTAAATCTGTTTTGTATATTTCAATGTTTCAATTTGTTTTATTTTCATTTATAATGCATTTTTCTTTGTACTGCTGACATTACTACTATTATGACTGATTGCTGCTGCTGTTGCCAAGGGATCATTGAAGTTTGACATTATCCTGTATTATTGCAGTAGTACTGTACTAAAATAATAGTATTTGAAAGTAACCGACTTTTTTTGGACTTTACACCAAACAGCAGTGGCAAGAGGTGGTACAGGTACTCTCAATGTGTAACTCCGACTTTCTGCTGCTTGATCTAAACAATAGTGATGTATATTGTTGAGTCAAGTGAAAATAATCTGATCACCACTTACACTGCACGTTGAGTTGGACCTGTGCTTCACGGCGTTTGATGTTAAGCCCATTGTATGGAGCAGTCTGGCACCGGTATGCCCCCATCATGTCCCGACTCACATTCTTTAGCCTCAGACGGCCATCAGGTGTCTCCACTATGGACTTCCCTGATGGCATTAGTAGGTCCTTTTCTGTCCGTGACCAGAGTATGGGTGGACGTGGTTTCCCATCTGCCACCAAGCACACTAGGTCAGCACTGCCTCCCTCTCGCACGCTGACCACCTGACCTCCTGGTGGAACCGACAGCATTGGAGGAGAGACTGGAGGGAAGATAAATGGAGAAGAATAGTATTAAAAAAAAAGGATTTAACTTAAACGTTAAGTTAATTTTTTTTGTACAATGTTACAAACTGCTGCAATAAATGAAAACAATCTTAATACAAAACTTGCAATACTATCAGCTAACAGAAAATCTGATTTGATTTTCTATCTATATATATATTGCAGCTTGTAACTGCCCAATAAAAGCTACTGTGGATATGTGTAATGCCATTTCATGATAATAATGATAACAAAACATGAAAACAAGTAAGTGAAAAAATACAAGTAAGCTAAACCTTGATAAAAGTTTTCTGAGATAATCTGGTATCACTTTATCTTCCTAAGGTCAAGCGCAACCTTAACCTTAGAAACTCGTAAGGAGAAGTACAATGGAATGGGAAATAAGGGTATGTTAAAAAGTCAGAAGGTGGACATGAATTAAAAATTACAGATGGTGTGAACAGAGAAACTGGGTAACAGAGACAGACGGAGAATAAAAAGGTATGAAAGACACTGACATTTACAAGTCTAATTTTATTGGACAATAACACAGTTTCAATGCAATGAGGGAACATAAAAAAGATTGCTGCTCAGCATTTAATGCTAACATTGTGGTTAACTACACATGAGAATTCACATGCACACACAAAGACACACGCAGACGCACACTTATACACCTCTAAAATATTCTCTAGGTAAAACCTGAGCAACAAGAGAATGAGGGGCAGACAGAGACAGGGAGAAAAGGAATAGGTATTGTCAGTTTGTGAGTGCATTTCCATCCCCCAGTTTAAGTGCATATTTTCAATTTGTGTATAAAAACCCTGAGTGCAAACCCCAGCAATTAGAAAAAAAGTTGAAATACTGAAAAGAACTATTATGCTTTGCTGAGGGGGAAAGTTTGGTGTATCGATAAAAAGAAAATGTGACAAAGTGCAATGGAAATAGACTTTGACAATAAATCATGACATATTTGATATGTGTGGCTTAAACTTCACTCAAGCTTTCGTTCTACCGCAGACACAAATAAAAAGCGGCAGATGAAAACATCAGATTTGTCTGGACCGATGAGGTGACTAACAATCCTTAAATTAATCCATAAAACAAACATTAAATGCCACATTTCGATCATATTTTCCACATGGTTTTCCAATGGTTTAATGGCACTGGGCTGCAGAATAAATGCAACTGATTCTTCCTCCAATCTTGGTGAGCCAAACTCCTCATTTTGCATAACAGTGGTGGATGGAAACACGCATTCATTTGCCTTTTGACTATTTTCTTGAAATTTGGTTCAAATTTGCAGTACATTTGGAGAATAGTGGGAAATACTGTACGTCTAATGTGTACTATATGCATTTACTCTAAGAAGAATATAAGGAGAGGAGATATTACTTTTTTAGGTGAAGACATATTTGCTTCTTTATCCAATAGCATCTAATCAACATCTACTCAATCAATCAATATCTACAGACGGGTGCCAAATTAAAGGAAAAACCAACATAAAGTGTCTTAGTAGGGTGTTGGGCCAACATGTGTCTCCAGAACAGCTTCAATGTGCCTTGGCAATGACTCTACAAGTCTCTACTGGAGGGATGAACACCATTCTTCCAAAAGATATTCCTTCATTTGGTGTTTTGATGCTGGTGGTGGGGAGCGCTGTCAAAGGCCATATTCAGACCAAATGAGACATATCGTTGCATTGCCGCAGGGCTGAGCGGAGGTGCAGGCGTGTTTGTGCTTAGTTTGTGCTCTCGCTATCACCACTCCCTCTCTTAATTCACTCTGTAGCTTGCTTGACCAAAGCTGCTCTCTCTCTCACTCGCTGGTGCTCTCAGCTCTATCTCTCTCTCTTTTTCTCTCATTTTTTAAAAAATGAGTTGAGAGCCAACAGCAAAGTCTAACTTTACTTTTAATGTTATCAAATGAAAAGAAATGTCCTCCCCTCCTCCTGGTAATGTCTTTGTACTCCCTCCTGGCAGGGTTGTACAGCCCTGATCAGGCTGATCACCGGCTGTGATTGGCCACCGCAGTGTGACATCAGGTTGCGTTTCTCCAAAAGTTGACTCTGGATCAACTTTCTTGTCACTGGCTGTTGCGGCGCCACTGCAGCCAAAATCCCCGCAGCCTAAACGCACTACCCCTAAATGAATGGGAGGACTTGTGTTTTCACTGTACCCATCTAAATATGGCCTAACATGTCAGTCCAAAATCTCCCATAGGTGTTCAATTGGGTTGAGATCCGGTTACTGCGAAGGCCATAGCATATGATTCACATCATTTACATACTCATCAAACCATTCAGTGACCCCTCGTACCCTATGGATTGGGGGCATTGTCATCCTGGAAAAAACCACTACCGTCAGGATGGAAATGTTTCATCATAGGATAAAGGTGATGACTCAGAACAACTTTGTATTGATTTGCAGTGACCCTTCCCTCTAAGGAGACATGTGGACCCAAACCATGCCAGAAAAATGCCCCCCAAAGCATAACAGAGCCACCAGATCCCCTCACTGTAGGATCAAGCTTTCAGGTCTCTACCAGTTTTTCCTTTAATTTGTCACTCATCTGTATATTTCCCACCACATACACACTTTTGAGTGATGCTACTGATCAGCATTTAAGTGCATGCATTGATTTACAGTCCTTTGGCACATTTGGCTTTGTGATCGCTTGTGGTCTGAATACAGATAAATGTACTGGCCCATCAAAGGGATTTTTTCTCTTCTGTCAGAGTGAGTTTGCTATTTCACTACAGCTGACAGACGCATAGAAAGTCATGGAAATTTGTCTCAGTCTGACAGTGATATCAAATAATAAAAAAAAGAAAAGGAAGATCTCACCACTGTTCTGAGAAATGTTGACGTCCACACGGAGGTCTGGCACCCTGCTGCCTGGGAAGTTAGCCACACAGCTGTAGGTAGCCAAGTCTCTAAACTTCATGTCCACAATCTCCAAGCTACTGGTGCCAGGTGCCATGTCTGGGTCACTGCGCAGCAAGATCAGGCTGTCTGAGTTGAAGACTGGTGCCCCGTTCTTGTACCAGGTGTAGTTGACTTTGTCCTGCGGGGTGGCATCGACGTGGCAGGACAGCTTGAGGTCCCGACCCATCTGGATGGTCTCGCTGTCCTTGTTGGAGTCTGGTGTAATTTGGAAGGTCAGGTTGCTCATCGCTGTGTGTGGTAGCAGTGGGGACAAGAAGAGAGAAGAAGGGGTTAAATAGATAGCACAGGGTGAGGAGTTGGCTGTGGTGAAGTCTTAAACCAGTGAATGGGGGAAGGATATTTTAAATGTCATGTCTTAGAAATGAGCAAAATTATTTTGTAAAGAAAAACACAATTTTGGGGGGATAATTTCTACTCCTGACATACTGGCACTTCATCTCAGTGATATTTATCTCTTACCTGCTGTGTAACCTTTGTTTGATTTTAAAATTCTACTTTGGAAGCAAATATTTATGTATGACACGCCAATAAAGTTTGTCGAAGTAAATAAAAATGTAAATTTGACAAAAGAGATGGAAAATAAGTTTAAGAATGAAATCAAAAAAGAATGAATTGATATAGTAATGCGGGTGAGGGATAAGGAGAGAGTAAAAAAGCAATTAAAAAGAAAAAAGTGGGTTGCGGAGGGGGAAGATCGTTAATACAGAATGGCAGATGAGTGTGGGACAAAGTGTGTGAGGCATACGGAGGAGGCAGCATGACAAAAAGAAACCAAAGGAAAAAGGAAATTGAAGAAGAAAGAAAGAGTGAGAGAGGAAGAAGCAAATTGTGAAGGAGGGAGAGAAAAAAAGGAGCCAGATACAGAATAAAATAACAGGGGGATAAGGAGGAGGGGGGAAACAAAATCAAGGACAAAGAGTAACTCTCACACTGTCACATTTAATTTTCAGTTTCAAAGGCTGCGTTTCCCCAACAGATTTCCATGTTGAATACAAAACAGCTCTCTGTTTCCCTACTTAGGGGAGAGACAGGCGGCGAGGAGGAGAGGAGAGCTTGATTTAAACTCCTTTCGAGCTTGTTAACAAGCGGCTTGGGTGGAGCCATGGATATGAAGCAGTGACCATATGGTTAACATGATCCTGCAACTTTACCTGGTTAGTGTGGAGTCAATGCTGTGAGTCTAATATGTGTGTATGTGTGTGTGTGTGTGTGTGTGTGTGTGTGTGTGCATGATGTGGGAGCGTGTGGCTGTGTGTGTATCCATGTGTATGTGCAGCTGTGTCGCTTATGTACCTACAAACGTCTCTCTGCACCAACTGAATGTGTGTGTGTGTGTGTGTGTGTGTGCATGATGTGGGAGCGTGTGTGTGTATCCATGTGTATGTGCAGCTGTGTCACTTATGTACCTACGAATGTCTCTCTGCACTCACTGAATGTGTGTGTGTGTGTGTGTGTGTGTGTGTGTATGTGTGTCATCTGCCGTCTTGTCACCTGTGCTGGTGTGACGATGCGTTCAGGCCCATTAAGCTAACAGGAGAAACCCATCCAGCATACGCTCTCTACAGTGTTAACTAACAGAAGAGACTGCCGCTAATTGCTTCCACTCCAGTCTAACTAATTGGAGTGAATAAAGATGATTAAAGGGGCTAAAAATAGCCGGAGGGGAGGGAGAATGGAAGGATTCTGTTTTAACGGCAGGGGAATTAGAAAAAGAGCGATACTTAACCCGTCTATTCTGACATGATTCACATCAGCTCTCTGTAATGATCAAGGATCAACTGCTCGCGTGTCACACACCACACACACAAATTCACACAGGAAAACACTCTACAATAGCACAAATTACACATGACAGTCAACTCATAAAACTGACAAGAAATAGTCTTTTTTCATTTTCAGTGAGGAAAATAATTTATGCTTCGAGCGTTCGATTGAAATAGGCTTGGACTGAGGAGATGTAAATGAAAAATACAGTATGTTTCAACTAATGTATTACAGAATAATGGATGTTTAGCAATTGTTCACATTTATTTCCTTTTTCAAAATAATGATAGTAAAAAATCTCATGACTTTAGTGACAAATTTCTGTTGAGCTACTGTTTTCCAGAAAGAAAAAAAGAACAGTAAGAAAAAAACATATGAAATGACTGCAAAATAAATAAATAAACCATTGCACACACCATGTCCAGCCCCGAAGCTATTAAGTGAGGACCTTAATTTTTTTGCCAGATGAACACAGCATAAATTATGTCAAGTTTGGACCAAGCATTTTGCACCCAAACCAGCAATAAGATACAAATACACACACCTATATGCTATCAACCTCAAAATCTCCCATCTTCTGTTATGTTGCAACAAACATACGCAAGTATTACTTACTCCTGACAACGAGATTGACGTTCTTGCGAGCAGGGTTGCCCACATTATTGACCGCCGTGCAGTTGTAGAAACCTGCATCCACCGGTGTGACGGCCCTCAGGTTGAGAGTGGCCCCACGAACTTGGGCGCTGAGGGGAAGGGGGCCTGGGTATCGCGACCACATCACTGTGGGCGGGGGGAAACCTGCGGTCACCTCACAGGTTATGAGCACATCCTGCCCAGGATCCACCACCACTGTGTCGTTGACTGACAACCGGATCATTGGAGGAGCTAGAGAGAGATGCAGGGGAAGAAGAGAGAAGAGAGGGTTTGCAAATCACTTTCTCTGTTTACATGGAACAGAACTCAGTTGTTTTTCTTGAATACACAATGCTTTGCAGTTGTTTTACAGGACAGGAAGTTACAGCTGTTGAAATCTACATGTAATAAAGTCTTGATGTTTCCCAGTGAGGTTGCATGATGGTCACATGATTTTGCACAGTGGTGACATTACTTAAAAGTGAGAATGGCAATATGTGTAATGATAATGTGTGTGCGTGTGTGTCTCTGTGTGTGTTTTAATACCTCTAAATGTGCATATAAAAGTGTGTGCATGAATACATAATCCTACAAAGGAAACACACTTTTCGCACTAACTCATTGAATATGAGAGTCTGTACTTCACTAGAAAATGTTATAAAAGTACCACAGCTACTGGTTTTCTATTTTATCGGCAAGTTAAATGGATTTACATTAATGGAAAGTAAAAAGGAGGGAGATTTTGGTACTTGAAGACCGGCAACACACTGGTATATATAAATGCATCTTGAGCAACAATGAACTCCTAAATATTCAGAACTACTTATGGATATTTCAGTTGAGATTGAGAATCAGTTGTCTGTGGAGGGTCACCACTTCAGTGTGTAAACCCCAAGACACCCAGGCAACCTAACCTCCAACCAAATCAGAGCACAGCAGACGTTTATAATTTTGTTCTGACTGCAAATATGATGTGTGTAAATATGTGCCTGGGTGTATTTGTTTCTCACTGAGTGTCTGTGTGTGTGTGTGTGTGTGTGTAATGTATGTGTGTGCCTGTGAACCATTGTGCATTCATGTGAGGGTGTTTTCATTTTCAGCCTTTTCTGAGTACACGCTAGTCACTAAACCAAAGGTAATTCATGTCCTTGTTTTCCGGCTCTCATCGCCTATATCTTCCCCAAGCCACTGTGTCCATTTCCTATGACTGACCTAACAGGAAAAGTACAGGATGACCCAAAATGCAACTGCAGATGGGAAAAAAGCACTGTTGCCAGACAGAGATTGATTGGACCCCAACAGTTTCAAAATACAGAAAAGTGTATAGCAGTGTGAGCGAGGGAGAACACACACGGTACCAAAAACTGACGTGGATGGAGAGAATAAAAGAAAGAGGTGAAGCAGCAAAGGGGAAAAGGGCACAAAGAGAAAAAGATATTAATGATCTAAGAGGAGGTTCAGAGGGAGGGAAAAAAGAAACACACCCACATTGACAGTAAAACCAGCATGTACACACACACAATGATGACTCATAGGCTCATACAGTGTGTAATATATACACAATTACCGAATGGAAGGTGAAAACGAAATGCTGAGATTATTTTCATAGTTGGATACTCATAAAGCAAAAGATCTAAAAATATAAAAGTAATCACTCAGGAAACAACAGCTAATATATCAGTCAGTTAGGCTGATGTTGTCACAAGCCTTAACTGTCTGTGTAAACATTTTTATTTTTCATTTTGTTAATGAAATATGGTGCACAGATTCCATTCTAAGCTTGTATCTTCATCTGATATGGTCTGTTCAGTGTTAAAGAGTCTGTATATTATGTTATTCCCTTTGTCATCAATCCAGTACCTGCAATTAATGCAAGCATTATCTATCAGTGCCTGCCTAAGGTGTTTGATGCCAGATGGACATCTGTCATGGCCATGCGTATGGCTAGCGATGTAGCAGTAGAGCAAGAAACAATTGGCTACAAATCCAATTAAACCAGCACCTTTATCACTGTGAGGCTAGCAATGTATCAGTAGAGTGAGAAACACTCGGCTACAAATCCAATTAAACCAGCATCTATATTGCCGTAAGGTTAGTGATGTAGCAGTAGAGCAAGAAACACTCAGTTACAAATCCAGACTCTGACACCCTGGTAGGTGTAAATGCATGTAATTACTGTAACAGCGTTAAGTCAGTAGTCAAGGAGCAAAACAAAACACCCTCTGCTACAGTTCTTCAACCATCGACACAGCTGTCGTGACAGGTGGAAACACCTCAGTGAGACTGGTTGGTTAAGTATGAAACCCACAAACTAATACAGCACATGAAAGCAATTTACCCACAATGAGTGGAGGCGCTAAGCGGGTAAGTTAGCAATGCACGTCCACCAGGGAAATGAGTTGGCTACTTAGCTGGAAAAGTCCAATGCTTTGTGGTTGGACTTTTTGGTAAAATTCGCGGCAGGGATGAGCACCAGCTATGTGGCTTCTGGAGGATAGAATCGCAGCACCAACCGATAGGTTACGAGGCTACTGGCATAGGTGGTGAAGCACTGACACTGGATAATGACAATACACAGGACCTGTGCGTTTAGGCGAGAAGATAAAAGGAGATGACTGCTGGGTGCCAGGCCCCTTTTTCAGGTTGCTTGCATCACCCAAGTCACATGTGTGACTTTGTTGGTATTATGTCTCAACCTCTTGCGCATGCACGTGATGCATCTTCAGGTATTTCATACCGCCTCTGGTGGTCATCCAGAATTCATGGAACCTTACTTACATTCGTAACTCTTGATTACTTTGCCAGTTTAAGTCTGGCTGAGCTCAGTTACATGAATTTTCAACAGAACCTAGCAATATTCTTGGTTTGTGAGTCAAGTAGCCGCTTGGAATTGTGGCTTATGCAAAACAACCAATGACCAATAGTTATTCAGAGAAACCACTGAACAACCAATGGTTACTCTGGCCCTAATTGTTCTAGCAAATAAAAGTGTTCGGTTAAAAACCTACATTAAGGTCTCCTATTGCACTGTGTTTATTGCTCATCAAAGACCTGGCTTCCCTATAGCCTAATGATCATGACAACCCAATGTGTAGCTACATTTTACAGTTCAATGTAAATGTGAGGACTTTTTGAAGCATTTAAAATCCTTTAAAACATAGGTGGCAATCCTATCTGCAACATCTTGCAAAAGGTTTTTGCATATCTTGCCACAGGGCATAAATGAGGTGACAGGAGTGTGACATTGTGAGAAATGAGCTTGTGGCCAAAATGTCACTTGTTTCAATCCCTCGAGTGGCTGCAAAATTCTTTTTGGTGAGGAGAAACAGACAGGTTTCCACTCTCATCAACTACAGTGAAAACACCCTGGGGCACAGCAGCAAGGCCCCAGTTTCTCCGCTGGAACTGGTTCACTAGTCATGAGTTACTAATCTGTGGTTGTACTGTAGAGCTCTGTGGTGTGAATTTGTGCATGTGTGCGTAACTCTACCTGTAACGATTTGGCCAAGTTGTAGCGGCAAAAAAAGAAGAAAACTGTATTTAGTTTGAAATGTGCTCACTCAACCTGCCTCTTTGAATTATGTATGTATTTTTTTCATTAAGCTGCCATGACACAAGGGAAATTTGTTTTTATATTCCTAAAACAACACTGTAAGACATCATGCAGCAACTGATAACTCTGTATTGTGTATTGTGTCACATTTCTCTGTTATGGAAATGTTTCCAGGGTGTTTTTGGTTTTAGAATAAATCTTGGCAACTGAACTGGTTGCACAATTTTCTCCCAATTATTGCATATATTAATTTATTATACAATATGCTTCTTATTTAGAAAATATCCCTCTTCTGGCACAAAAACTAAACAAGACAGACCAAAAAACACATAAACAGCAAAAAAGGAGCTACAGGGGTAAACACTTTTTTTATTTGCCAATTCAATGGATGAAGAAAGATGAAAGAGTCATACACTGTTTAATAGGTTTAGATGCTTGAAGAAAATAAACAAATCCAACCTCAGAGACGGAAACAAGGTGAACCTACAGTAACCTCAGTTAAGAATTATCGGCAGCAACATGTGCCGTCTGTCATCTGGACCAGTTACCTCCTTCTACCATTAGCAATTCTTCTGATATGGTGCCTAGGAAAATAAAGGCGTCTTGATAATATTGTACACTGACTCTTGAAGTGGAAAATTCAAAGTGGGCCTGTGACAGTGTTAATTCAAGTTGTCAGTTTTGTTTCATAGATAATTATGTCACTTTTATTCAATGCGATACTTTTTGAGTGTTGATTTATGAATGTTATGAATGTATTATACATTTAGTTGTTTTCATATTAGCTGTAAAATGTCAATTGTGATCAGGCTGAATAAACGTCCAAAAAGTGTTAAAAGTCTGTGTACAGGAAAATCAGAGATTTCTTCTGAAACATATTATACACATTAGAAAGTAATTGCTGAAAACATGAAAAGACTGTGCAGTACTGAATTGTTGACTTAGACTGTTAAACTACTGACCAATTCTGTTTTCAGGATTTGCTGCACCATGACGCAGAGGGGTGACTAGCATGACCCCGACTCCCACCCCCCAACACTATATAAGAACTAGAGCACCTTTGCATCGGCTGGGTGTTTAGTCTGTTGTTTGCTAGTGGCAGCATGCAATACTTTCATTGTGAGCTTAGCATTAGCATCCTGATGTATGCTGCAGTCACACCAGTAGATGTAAACTCTCTGGGCAGATAGAAAGGTCTACACTTAACTATGAGATAGGTTAACAGAGCAGTGCCTCTAAATAATGGCATTGTCCGTGCACCAAGCTTTGTTAACATAAAATCCCCTACGCCCCGCTGGTATTACTGGAGTCATGAGCTGTTGTCTTTAGCTGTGCCCTGAGGATGTAGCAGGCTGGTAGCTCAATGGCGCTATCAGGATACCACTGTTAAACCATACTTCTTTTATGGGTGATGATCCACAGTTGCAGTTCACCAGAGACTGTACATTGGCGAGGAAAATGCTGGGTAGAGATAGCCGATGAGGAGTTAGCCTTAGCTTAGCTGTTAGCGCTCCTCTCTTCTCTTAATTGCTTATGCTCTCTCTTGGCTGCCAGAGCCGGGCTGATAGACACTCATCTCATAGTATTAGCTGTTAATGGTGAATGAGGCCTTTTTTGGTCTACAGTAGTGCTCAAGGAGTTATTTAAAACCTAGAGGAATCATCCATTGATGGGTAGGGTCGGTGTTAAAGCTCTGGTCCATTGAGAGAATATATCCATCATGTCCCGCTGCTAGTGTGGCTCTGCCTCTCTGTCCAGTCTCACCCTTGCTGTCTCGGGCTGTGTTGCAGATGCTACTCCGGTGCCTTCACCATCACTACAGACGTACTCCTGTGGCTGCTAACGTTACACCCAGCCCCTCGCTAGCGCTTTTCAAAGAAGCGAGCAACATTGACACACACGCACATTTACATACAGAATAGGTGCTGAATTAAACAGTGGCTCCTACTTACTTTGCTTTTGAAATATCATCCATGTTGCTTATCTTACACCTACAAACAAGGCCTATTTTTAATTGTATATTTTTTCAAGGGAGTTCAGAGGTTCAGACAATGTTCAATTGGGGGCACAGTTTCAATGCCTTCAGTGCATTTCAGGGCTCAGAATACAGCTTGTTTTTCCATGATTTTGAGACCTAATTTATATACTGGGTGATTTTTTTAATCAGTCAGATTTGGCTGGGTGGTTTTTCTGTGGTGTGAAAACTCAAGACATTTAATCCTCACACTAAAGTTGCTTAGTGGCCAACAGATCAGACTGTAGATGTACAGTACTGGGCAGCTTCCACGTGTGACTATGTGTTACTGAAAAACATGGTGAACAATTTGTGCTCAGTGAACCTACCTAGGATTAATACAATATTTTAAAAGATCTTTTTGTGTCATGCATTAGTTATGTCTTATTAAAGCATGTATTTGTACCTTTATTACAAAGTTTTATTTTCATTTTTACAAACAAAAAAAATGTTTACCTTGAAACATATTGAGCTGTTGAACGTTCTGAGGATGCATTTTAAGGTTTCAATGGTTATTTTTCAGCATTTTGAAGGAGTATACTCCCAACTGGGTCCTTTAAATGGGCTCTAGAGGACAAGGAGGAGGAGAATCCAGGCTTTTATCAACCTGAGAGAGAGTTAATCCTCAGTGAGAGGCTGACTCCACAGAGTACAGGAAGCAATTCATTCCTCTAATAGACTTTACGCAGTACATCCTCTCATCTAATCTCTTTTTTAACAGATTGCAATCGCCGTAATGAAAGAGGTGCACAGAGGCTCAGCAAACTAGTTTACAGATGCATGTTTCCACTAATACAAGAACGCGCACAAAGCCGTGCACACACGCAGACATGCTCGTACTCTCTTAAATGGGTGACAAAAATGTGCATGCAAAAACACACACACTAATGGGATATCTCTTTAGCTAACTTCACTGGTGATGGTTCTCAAGCTGACAAGAAATTTCACTGGTGTAACAACTGCAATCAGCACATAAATAGCACTGTCCACTCCCATTGTATCAAATCACAACACTGGGAGACTAAACCCCTGTGGGCCTGAAGAGCTTTCTAAGTATTAAACTAGCCTCCATGGAAACTGTTTTGCTTGGTAATTTGTCTGTTTGTTAAATATAGTTACAATTAAATAAAGTATGGAGGTAATTGGGGATAAATTGTGGCACAGGACTGGATGTTGTCTTAACTTATTATATTGTTCGTTTTCAGACCTGATAAATCAAAAAGAGTCTACATGCTGCTCATGTGGAGTGATTATTATATTTGAAAGCCATGCAAGTCAGGTAGATTGGAGATTGACTATAGGTTGATGTTAGTATGTGTCTATTTGTTTTAGCCTTGTGATGGACCTGTTAAAGGTCTCCCCCTGCTCTCTGCCTAATCTGTATGCTAAAGTAATCAATCCCCCCCATGACCATACAAGAATAAAGTCAGTACATTGTGAAAGATATTTTTCACAATGGAAACTGTATTATCTGGTGTCATGGAGAAAAAAATAAATTATTTTGTGGGCTCAATTTAATAATTCAGACTCTCTATTTCATAATTTGTGCACACAAATTACTTAATTTATGCTCTCAATCTGAAATCCTATTTTGCCTCCTTCCTGCAAATAGAGGGTACCAAACACCTTTGGCTTGTTACATTCAGTTTGAAGAAGAATAAGAGGATGAAGAAGACATTTATCACTTCTGGCGAGGGACACTGACTTTCAGGTGTCCCATGACTCTGTCTCACACTCTCAAGCTGCCCAATCAAATCCCATGTCACATAAGAGGAAGCACACTAAAAAGAAGCACCTGTGGGAATGGTTTCCTTAAAAATGTCTTTCTTCACAAGGTCAAGTGCATAGACTCTCGGATCCAATTATCCTCCTAGTTTTGTCTCCATTACACACTCCGTCACGTGAACGCTCACCACATGCTTTATATTCTATTTTATAAATTTCTGCATGCTGTTGAATGGCTGTAGCACTAATTTGCCCAACAAATAATAATTTAATAAATAAACGACTAAACAAACAAATATGTAATTCCAAGAACAAGAAAGGTTTAAATTACGGTGAAGAGAAAGTCTAGGGGGAAAAAAAGAGGGAACACAAAAAATGAAGCAAGGGGTGGAGGAACTGAGGATTTGAGAATTATAGCTTCAATTTCCTGGGGATGCGTGGGTGATGGTAACGGTGGGATCAGCCAGCGCTCTTCCTAAAGTAATGGGATTTATGTGCAGCACAGCGGTTTACAACCAGGTAACAAATGCCTCCCTCTTCCACGCTTATACTTTTTTCACTCTCTCACTCCTTTTTCTCTCTGTCAGTTTGTTACCGCTGTATCTTTAATGTCTGTCTTTTTCCCTTCTCCTGTCTCTGTCACTATACCTGGTTCTCATTATACCCTCTTTCTGCATTTTTTTTTCTTCACTGAATTTTCTCTCTGTGGCTTCCTCTCTCACTATTATGCTGTGTTATCTGTGTCAGACTTAATTCATCCTTGAGGTAAGGGCAGAGGGGTTATTAGGGGTAATCACCTACAAATATAGTGTAGATGGAGATGTATGAGGCAGCAACAGCATAATGATCTGTGCTGTAGGCTAGTTTGTGTTTTGTGCCAATAGTAGTTGTCACCAATACAATGTCAGTCAAAAAAACCTGAAGGGATGGCAGGTTGGCCTAGAGGTCAGGAGGCCGACTAAAAACCAGAAAGTTGCTGTTCAATGGTTTGATCCTCTGTGCCAACAGGAGGAAATGTTCCAGGTGTAATTCGGAAAATGGAGGCTTGGTGGGATTACTTTTATAGTGGCCACAGCACAGACATAATACCCTGAAGTAAGACGAGGAGATGAACCCCAAAGTATTTCAAGGGCACTGCACTGGGCCCAGCCCAATACTCTGGCCATGACTATGCTATGTGTTCATTTAGCAACAATATGTAGTTTATGTTCAACTGGCCTGAGAATATAGACAATTAAAGACACCAATCTGATGTTAATTTCACCCTGAAATAAAAGCCAAAACATGTACTTTTCTATTCATCATTTTTCAACAGTGATCTGTAACGGTTTTGGAAGGCACGGACAAATGATGTTGTCCTGCCTGTAGGGGTGTAAAAAAACGCTCCTATCTGTCATTCTGGAGTGCATGAACTAGCAGCGTATTTTGTCATTTAATTTGGAGGACTTGTTTATATGAATATTAGTTGTTGTTTTTTTAAGATTTGCCAAGATTTTTGGCATTTTGCCTTTATTTGAGAATCAGTGTTGAAAGACAGGAAACAGGGGAAGAGAGAGGACTGTCATATGCAACAAGGGTCCCCCGGCCGGGAATCGGACCGTGGATGTTTCAGTTTTATGGTATGCGCCTTAACCATTACTCAAAACTCAATGGCTGGCATGTAACGACACGCTACAAAGACAGAGCTTGTGTAGAAGGTAAAAAACCTCGCCTAAGTGATGCATCACATCCATGCCTGGTGTATTTCAGCTGTTAGGCCAACAGAGCGCCCAATGAATAGTAGTTTATGTGCATATCACCCACTTTAATTTAAAAGGACAAGCAATTGCAGTATTGTCGCTAAAAACTTACTACAACAGGGTGAAAGCAACTACTGCTTGATTTAGAATTTTCTTTTTAGTGTCCAGGTACACAAATACAATAGTTTTGATAGCTAAATACAATGTTAGTTGTGAGTTTGAACAGGTTCACATAGTTAATCTGAAGCTAAAACAGGACTTCATTCAGATTTTAAAGATGCAGGTTGTGACCTGAATGTTGCCAATTTTCAGTAAATCCAAAAACGTGTTTGGAAAATGTGGTCCAGTGAAACAACTGTTGTAAACGTGTGTAATTCTGTGAATCAGAGCACTGATGAAAAGAAGCTGCATGCTCACTCAAATGTCCTTGGATAATTATTGCAATATATTTTAAGACAGGAAAGGTCAAACCCAGAGGGCACAGAACTGAAATTCTGAGATTCTTACAGCTCCTTCCAATGACTTCACAAAAAATGATCAAAGCAGCCTTACAAGCAAATTGATTCTTGCCAGTGGTGTGGCTGAAATCCAGTCCAGTCAGGGGATCAGGGAGGGGATATACGGACTGCTGAAGAAATGCCTGAGAAATTCAGGAAATGAACAGTGTAGTAATTCCTGTGTGAGGCCTTTAACCTATAACCGTACAGCCAAAACACATACATTCTCTTGGTTAAATAACTACTTGTAATTGTGTATAGAAATAAATTCAGCAAAGTTTTGTGATGGATAAACAGTTGGCAGTTTCAAAGCTTTACAGCTAGAAGGTATGGGCCTATTTCTCTGTCGCTCTCTTTTCACTCTTTCAGATTATCTCTCTTTCACAGAACCACTTTCATACAAGGATTATAACCTTACATAAAACTGACTGCACAGATGCCATACAATGTCCTACCACAGATGTTTTACAGTACTAAGGATTATTGTAGATTGCCCATTGATCCTCAACTTTTCAAGGGGGAATTCATACGCAATAGGATTTGCCACCTATTGATCTAATCATATACAGTATATTACACACTTGTACAAGTGTCCTGCAGTAAGAGTTACAGTAATCAATAAAGGACTGAATCAACTCTCCCATCGTTCAGATTTACTGGCTTACTCGGTCTGCTCGAATTTTGTCAGCAGCTGTAAATCACTGTGCATGCGTGAGTGTGTGTTTGTTTATGTGTATTTTATGCAGCATACCTGTTATCTATATTATTCAGGAATGGACATTTTTTGTAGCATTGATTAGTTTTCGTTTTCTTTTTGTTTCATTTATGATAACAGCAGAAAAAAGTCTTTGCATTTCCAAAGTATCACTTAGTTTGACACTCTGTGCACCACAATGAACAAGTACAAGCACTTAGAAACTGTCTGGCTTTCTCTGATGAATATTACCTTTAAATCGTTTCACTAATCCAACAACTGCTTGCAATGCGGTAGTTATGAAAAGCCAGTTGTGCATATCTTCCTTTTTTTAAAAATCTTCAGCAAACACATTCAGTAGTATAGTGATTATGCATACAAATGTATTGTTCAGACACCTGGCTATTTTGTGATTTTAGTTTAATATTAGTCATTTGCAGGAGACTACTGCTAGAAAGATTTTGGGCCAGATTAACGATGTACCTTATTGTACACATTTTAGCTTCAAATAAACTTAGTGAAAGAAATGATTGCCCTGAATTTTAATCTTTTAGTAAAATGAAAAATTGTCATCTAATATACTCAGTGTTGACAGCCTGCAGGAATTCATCTCTTGTGAGGCACATCACTGGTTAATTATTGACATTTTTATTTTTTATTTTCGGAGATTTATGTCACTGCACTGCAACTGCATTCTCTGGAATTTAATAATTAATATAATATAATATTATTAATAAAGTAAAGTGTGGGAAAATCCAAAAGTCAAATTTCAGTTATAGTGGAAGTCATTGTAATTCAATCTAATGTTTTGTTCCATCCCTCTACACATCCTGGTCTTTTTCCATTACTCACTGTACTTCACCACTTTAAATAACGTGACAAGCCCCAGGAGCACTGCCCCCATGTTCTTTTTATGAAAGGCAGGGGAAGAGGATTTGGCCGCTGTCGTCAGTAAGTGGAGGGCACAAGCCCCGTACTCAAATCCCAGGCTGGGATTATGATATAAAAATCAATCAATCCCCTTGTCCCAGTGCGGTGAATCAGTGGTGATGGCATGACCTAGTTGGATGAATCTAATCTAAGCAGTGACTGACGCCACAAGGACAAAAGGGAGCTCAGTGGGGAATAACAAAATACGCTCGTTAGATAAATATTATAGAGGATAAATACAAAGCAACAACTCACTGTTTGTTTTCCTCTTTTACAATCTCTCTATCTCTGTCTCTATGTCCCTCTATTTATTTCTCTCTCTCTCTCTCTTTGCCATCTATGTATCTTTTTTTTTAATTTTCTTTGTTCTCTATCTCTTTTGTAATTTACTGTTTTTCAGCATTTCCCTGTCTGTCACTCTCATCATTTCAGTGTTTTTTTTTTTCTTTTTTTGGGGTCTGAGTCTAGACATGTGATTTTCTGAGATAACATCATTATGTTTGCACCTGTCTGAAAAGTGTTGTTATTTATTTTATGACCCTGTATCACGTTATTCCCTCTTTGTCTCTTTATCTCTGTATATTGTCTCAGAGTGTGATGTGGCTGAAATGTGTTCAGGGTCACCACTAACAAACTAGCTAACCTTGAATACATCATCACATTAAGAATAAAATTTAAGTTTTTTGAATCCTTTATCTGCATTTACAGATGAATGTTAGCAAGAAAAAGTTTTAAAAACCAGCTGCAGGTTTAGGCATGCAATAGGGAAACTATGGAAGGTCTACAAAGAGGAGAGAGTGGTAGAGTATTTCTGTTTTTTCCTTCAATTTGTTCTTGTTTGTCACCTTATTCTATTCTACATGCATTTGTATTTTTAAGTTTCAAAACACAAATGCTGCTGACTGTGAGTGTGTATCCACCAAAAAATTACCGGGTTACAAGTTTTTTTTGACAAAAATTGGACTGGAGGTGTGTATGTGGTTTCATGGCAGTATACCATGACAGCAAGTGTGTGTTAGGTTGTGGTCAGTGTGTAGCTGTTTTAGATTTTGGTAAGAGTGTCTAAAGTTTTTGGAAGGTGTCTTTACTGTATTATTACCGACGCTGCATTATAGTGGAAAAATGTGAGTGTAGTGAAATGGATGTATAGTTCAAAGAAACATGTTAATGCAGTTAGTAACTTGCAATGGAGCAAGACTATAAAAAAACAATACATATTACACATAGTACACATTACATGGCATTGTGACTCCCTCCTAAATGTGACTAACTCCATCATTTACTCAATTGGCTGTGTGTTTATCCCATCAGGTAGCAGAGCTCAGGGGAGCAGGTTAGGCAGTTGAGACAGAAGTACACACACACACACACACACACACACACACACATTAAGCAGTGTGTTTTCTGTCACTCTGTGAGGCTGTGAGGTCCAGACAGATTGGCTGTTTTGGCAAGTGTCTGAACCCTTATGCCAGCACCAGACGGACACTTATTGTTGTGGTTGTTGTGTATCTGTGTCTGTGTGTGCATGTGTGAATGTGTGTTGATTGAGCCAGGGGGATACAATTGATCTCAGCCACAGGAGTCCAAGAGAAGAGGAGAGAAAGACAGAGGGGATGAGAGTGAAGACCACCTATTACATACAACAGGAGCATTAAGTCCAGTTTGTTTTCTGTTGATTTTGAACAACACGTAAGATAAGTTACAACTAATGCTGACTTGCAGGTGGGATATCACTGCTGGAAGCTTTACATCTTTGAGTATTATTAATAATATATACTATATATTGACAAAGAAAATGACAGAACCATGACAAAGTTGGTCACCCTTATTCTGCATTAGGTTTTAAAGCTCAAAGATGTTTTAGCCTCCTTTCTTGTTTTAAAGTTCTTTTTTTGTCACACGCAATTAAAAGCATTTCTCTTTAATCATAACCCATCATTTATCATCTCTGGTCCTATGTGCTCATAGCTCTAATTTGGGCTACAGTACATTCACCTGAGCCTGATTCATTTGTGTCACTCTGTTTTCCATAACATTTCTGCAAGCCTTGTCTCTCATTTTCTGTCTGATTCATTCTCAGTCTTTCATTTCCTGCTGTCTGTCTGTGACCACCTCTTTCTTCTTTCACAGCGATGCCTAACTCTATTTCCTCTCCGCACTTCATCACAGAGTTTGTTCTCTGAGTTTTTCTTTTATCTTCCCTACCTTCAGCTTACTTTAGAGGACTATTGGGAAACTTTATCTCTTATCTGAAAGAGGTCGTATTGCTCTATTGATAACCTCTCCTTCAGTACAAAGTCTGAAATCAAAAATCAATAAAATCAAAAATCTTGAGCACTTGTAGCAAAAAAGGTCTCTTTAGTCTTTAATGTGTGACTGGGATGTCACACTGAGGCAACATTATGATTATAAAAACATAAAACTGATGCAGTTAACAAGATATTGCATCGTTTGAGATTTTCCTTTATTTTTTTACTGTCATTGCTCCACTCACATGCCATATTCCCCTCGCTGTATCGCATATCCAACGCACCCTTATAATCATGGCGGCGTATATAAGCTGTCAGTGCTCTGCTCACACTTTGCTGCATACCTGCTGCCACATTGTTGACATGCTTGCTTGCTGCCATTTGCTGCTGCTGCTATTCATATAGCATTTCAAAAGCCCCACCTCCACCCCAGCATCCACCTGTAGACTCTCAGTCTGTCTTCCCCTAGGGGGCAGGTTAGTATTGTCACTCCTTACTCCCTGTTGGGTGAGATCAGTGTTTCTTTGTGGGACGTGACAAGGTCAAAGCCTAGGCACCCTACACTAATACTGTACATATTCTATACATTTTAAGGATGACTCCATCTGTGTTGTTTTTCTGGGTTGTCCAAAACACACACACACGCAGTTTGCTGACAGTGTCTTCCTAACATACTCGCTCACTGTATGTTAGAGCACGAAATTTGTCCAGATATACTAAGAGCGATGTCACAGTGCTGAGTCTGAGTGTGTGAGATGTTTATAAATGCACCAGACAGCTGCTGAGTGCCGGGAGCTCTGGAGGAGAGAGCCGGGAGCAGAGCCGGAGCTTCGGGACAAAAAACACCCGCGAGTCACACCGGATTCTGCTCTGATCCGGAGCCGTTTACTGACGGGAGGAGTTCATTTTTTTAAACACTGAGCAGCAGCAACAGTAAGTGAGTTTATATGTAACAACGTCATCATGCAGAAACTTATGTCAAGGAAAAGTTTTAAGAAGGACACTAAAACTTACTTACCTGCGTACTTCAACCAAAAATTGAATTTTCAGATTTAAATACACATGGAACTCTAATGTGAAGCTACAGCATGATATAGAAACCTCAACAAAAAAAGACCTGCTGTTTAAATTATAATCTACATCACGTCAGTTGGCTGACTGAACTACTGAGAATTCAAACTTAAATGACACTGCTAGATATAAGTATTGATCAGACTCTTTGCTGTAGTTGCTATCTTGTTGCTTTCTTTTTCTGCATCACAGTCACAGAGTTATGGGTCCTGAACTGCACAGAACATCAACCGTCTTTAACAGGTGGAGTTTACTGCCTTGTTCAAGAGCACATCAGTGTCAAGGTAACATTAATCATTTACTTCCAAAACCAGTTGTGAGATATATATTTTTTAAAAACAGCTATGTTTGGTCACAAGGCTGCTTCTCTGACCTGTAGCCTCTATTCAGCTAAAGCAATCATTACAACCTCACTGTTTACACATTTTCAGTGCATATTTATACAGACCTACTGACCATGAGACTGACAGGATTAAGACAAGAAGCCCTGAACAGTCCTCAAGCGGCTCTTGAGCATATAGAAAACAAATGCAGTACTCTCATTCAGGTCATGCTGTACCATTATAGGAAGCACGTTTCATTAAATTTGACAACAAGAGCCATCCAAATTACCGCAACTGAAACGAATTAACTATAACTGACAATGATTCTTTAAAAGAAAGAACTGGCATTTAGAAAATTAGGCAAGAAGAGGCAGAGAAAGAGAGAAAAGAAACACACTTTAAAAAGAATCCAAAAATACTGCGAAGCATCTGGGCTTTCCCTTGTGGTGTATCAGTCTGACAGTAACAAACCTGACAGGGTTGTCAACAACGACAATGTTGTCGTAAGTAAAAGAGTTGCCGGGCGGTGGTGTGGAGATGGACAGAGAGGTGGAGAGTGAATTGGAGATAACAAGGAGTGTGACAACTGAATTACAGCTGACAGCCCTGAGATGAGCTCTCAGCAACAGAAAAACAAGACAGATAGACAATACGGCACGCTGGGAGGCAGGCAAGACGAGAGAGAGCAGGAGCAAATTTGAGTGGAAAGTCAAAGGGCAGAGGAAAAACACATGGGAAAAGAACAAGGAAAGGAACAAAAAGACTGAGGGAGAGAAAGAGTGAGAAAAGGAGACGGTGAAAGGGGACTACTATTTCCCGCACAAATAAAGATGGGAGACATTTTAACAGTGAGAAAAAGAAACAGACTGCAAGACATTCCTGACACCAAGACATAGCAAGCATACAGAGAAAAGTCAGATGAGATGAGAGAATCAAAGGAAGAGAACACAAAAAAGTCATTGCAAGGAATTGATAGCGGAGGGAAAGATGTTGGCTTTGTGAAGGCGTGTGTGTGTCTGTGCACACACAAGCATTTCTGTGTGCTGGTCCTTTCAAAACGCAATCACAAAAAACAACTTACTGGTGGCATTTGTGAGTCTGAAGGTGACCGACTTATCTTCAATGTTACACACATTGCGGACAGACACCTGGCAGGTGTAATCAGCAAAGTCCTTGGGTCTTAGGTTTTTCAGCTTCAGCACCTTGGTCTCACCCTAGATGGGACAAAACACACACAATGACATGTTGAAGTAGTATTTTACCATTATTATACATATAAAACACTATTTTGTGTTTTATTTGTTTTTTTTTGTTTTTTTTTTTTTAATAAACATAAACCTGATGTCACCACATTCCTATTGCATAGCATGTGACATTATATGAATGAGAATGCTCAAAGCTTTTTATGTTACTCTTTTCTAAACTGGGTTGTAATCTTGCATGAAAGTCACTTCAATCTTTGATGAGCTGCAGTACAATAAACAGAGTCAAAGACACACTGAGATAAACACACATACAGGCACACGCACATACACACACACACACACACACACACACACACGTGCATGTGCTTGAATGTCTGATATGTCCTGATTATCTACTGAAGCATTTCAGATCTGCATGTGAAGTAAAATGAATGTTGAATTTCAAATGGATTTCGCACGAGACCATCAGGAAAATGAAACTGATCTGAACGCCATTGCTATAATAAAGACTAAATCCACATATCCTCTCCCTGCCAATTCATAAAACCCACACATCTCTTACTATCTCAACAGCTTTCTCTGTGCTTCTAGTGTAGATACACACGATGTCTCAGACGCACAGAAGCACTCTCTTTCAACACCACTGATGATTTTTCAGATCAGGAATAGGAATTTGTTTGATACTGTATAACTGTCTGCTACAGTAGGTGCTGGGCTAACAGTCTTATAGGCAGTCTTGGGAAGAGCTCTGTTGCCTGGATAATTGAACTCTAGGGAATCTGCTTTGTGGCTGACTGATGCTTTGATAAGTGGAGAAAAAAGGGAGCAATTGTGTTTGTGTGCTCAGACTGGGAGATCAGGCTGGGGTACTGTTGGTTATTTGTTTACTGTAACTGACTGGGTAACTAACTGACTGACTGACTGATTGGCTGACTGACTGACTAGCTAGTTTCTACCTGATTGAAAGCTTGTTTGACTTTGTCACTGTTGACAGAATCATGTGACTCTGCAATAAATAACAATCCAGATATCAAACAAATAGTTACCTACTGTAGGTGTCTGCATATACGCTCATTAATTGTTGAATTCAATTATGACCCTGAAGTGTAGGTAGGAAATAGTGACAAAATTAGAATAAAAACTAAAAAAAAAAACAAGAGAGCTCAGAGTGCAATATTTTGAGTAAAATCTGTGAAGCCTTATAAAGGAGGATACAATTCAGCAGAGAGAGACTTTGTGAGGCACTTCTTGAAGAGAGGAGCTAAAAGCAGGAAGCGACTGCACACGTGGCAGCACGTGTGCGTGTGTGCACGATGTGTACGTGTCCTATGTGTACGTGTCCAATGTGTACCTGAGTGTAAAGCGGCTCGTAGATGTCCACTCCGTTGTCCTTGCTCTGTTCGATGAGCATGTTCCCACGTTTCCAGATGAATCGTGCAGGAGGGTTGGAGTTGACAGTGCAGCGCAGGAACACCGTCTTCTCCTGGTAGTAACTGCCACGCACATCGCTGATGGTCTGGTGCACTGTCAACACTGGTGTGTCGAGGTCTGAAAAGGAGCGAATGAAAAAAATAAAACATGAATTCTTGTATATTGTGCAACACGCAAAAAGGAACACAAAGAAAACTATGAAGCAGCTGTAATAAAAGGCACACATTGTTCAGAGTATGTGTAGTTAAAATAACCTTTAGTTTTCTGTCGTTGATGCTTTCACCCTTTTTGTGCAAAACATTGGCAGTAATATGTGTGGCAGGGATGGGAATTGATAACTGGGGCACAACTGTAAATAAGGGCAAACAAGTGCTGTTTGTTGGCTGAATTGCCAACCCACAGTGACCAAAACCGTCCAAACAGTTGCCTATTGATCATAGCTTCTAACAAGCACAAATGTCCAAACAGTCTGTGTGTTTCTGCCATTTCCCTTTCTAGCTGTGACTCTTGCACACAGAGTATTTATATATATATATATATTTTTTTTTTCTGTCGTTTTTATCTCTTTCCCTCACTTGCCTAGTTTCCCTGTGCATTTCCTTCATGGGAGTGTCATCTCCCTTTCCTCCAGTGGATAGGATTTCAGCTGCTGTCACAAGCATGGAGGCTGCTCTTCCCTGGTTTCTGCCATCTCTCCCAAAACTCACTGCCATTTTCACTCCTCATCACCATCCCTCCCTCTCGATCCCCTCCTCCTCGCTCCTTGCCTCTATCTCTTACAGGGCCGAATTGTCTGTGTGTGTGTAATCCTGATTCTTTGCAGCCTAATTGGAATGTTGCGGACTTCAAACATCATGGAAACAATTTCAGCCAACACCAGGGTAGTCTTTTCCTGCCGCTTCCTGCCTTTATTTTTTTTTACCTCTCTCCTTGCCTCCTCTTTTCTCTTCTCTGCTCTTCTCCTTCACTTCTTTTCTCCTGTGTCAACCATTTCACCTGCTGTATACTTATCAAGAAGGCTTGGTGCAGGCTGCAGAAAGGATGTGAGATGGCAGTGTAGCTACTGCGTTCCTTGACACCTTTAGATGTGAGTATAGAAGGGCCCATGTGTTGGGGGAAAGGAGGGAAGTATTTGAATTTATTGTATTTTTGGTTTGAGACATTTAAGAGAAACAATGTGAGGAAAAAGATGTTTGATTTTTGAGTGTGCTGTTGAAAAGGGCACAACTGTCACACAAGGGTTGTATCACACACACACACAGGCACATGTGCACACGCACACACACACACGCACACACACACACATCTGGACCCACATCAAAGTGTGTGTAGCCTCAGCATAGCATCAGAGCATCAGAGCACTTCAGTGGTTTGAAGGTTAGAGCTCTGGGACAGACTGGCACATAAACACACAGAAGCAACTTGAACTTGTTAAAGTGATTTTGTGGCTTCAAACACACGAGCCACGGCATGAAACTACAGATTTTTTTTTTTTTTTTCGAATAAAAAGTGAGTCTCATAGTCATGGGCAGATTTACCTAGTCTCAGTATGTGATAACCTTGCATGGTTTAAAGCTCAGTACAGTGTGCAGAAATGTTGCCTAAATGTCAAGGAAAAGAAGCATGAGTCAGAAAGGGTATAACACTGAAACTGTCATGTGAGCACCACAGATGTTTGATCAAAATATGTTCACATTAGTGTCAAAAAAATAAGAATAATCAAGGAATTGCTGAATATCTTTAACTTTTCATTTTTATTTTCTATTGAAGTATTCTAACTGTATTTGATGTGATTGGTTTGCACATACTTGCTTTGAAATCTGCTATTTTAAAGGATGAAGACAGTGTTCTGTTACCATGGTGGCACAATGCAGCGTTGTGATTCAGCAGTACTGTATGTTTATTAACAGAATGTGCGCAGCAGTCATTCTTTGTGTCAGATTAATAATTCAGCAATATAAAAAACTAAAAGTAGAAGTAAAAATATGTACTTGTGTATTCCTCTAGATCTGTTAGTTGAGATTTTCTCAGTGTTTCAAATCCGCACTCTGTGAAGTGCTCACCTGTTTCCACTCCTTTCATCTCCCCGTGGACACCCTCATCTATAAAACGACAACCCACAGATTGGGACAAAAGCCCAGCAGGGAACAAGACAGTGAGGTACCACCAGTCTCTCTAAAAAGCTTTGCCAGCAACAGGACTTCAAACCTGGGCAGCTATCAAAGATATCTGCCTTCCTTGTCTTGGCTCTGTCTTGTGTGCATGTGTGTGTGAAAGAGATCTGGCAAAAGAGCAAGTATGAGTGCATGCACCTTTGAACAATTGAATGTGTGAATATGTACATGCATACATGTGTGTTTGTCCCTGACTGGCACAGGATTTCTGTATGATTTTCACAGTTCATTTGCAGCACAGGGGGAGACCTGGTTGACTAATGCCACGGTAGTGTATGTATGTGTGTCAGAGAGTGAGTGAGTGTGACTATCTGCTGTCATTCTGTCTGTTTCGTGACACTGTGGCTGAATGTGGAGAAAGTGGAAGTGACAGATTGACACAGACAGATATAGACAGGTAGATTCTCAAGAACACCACATAACTATAAATGGACAAACACCATTCAGTTGCTCAGAGGTTCAAATATTGTATATTCAATCACAAACACTGAAATATAACAGCCAAGAGGATTCTGCCTAGTGTGCACATGTATTATGGCATGTTTTGGCTTTATATTGAAATACTGAACAGTTTTTCACAATGACTTCAGGTAATCTGTGGATAAAAGAAAACACAACTAATATTGAACAAACTTATCCCTCTGGAACACAGAAAAAATGTCCCTGCTGGCCTTACATGTTCAAAATGATCTTACAGCGATAATATTTTAAACATTTTTTCTCACATGTTGATGTGTTTTTATCCGAGCTCCCAAGGTGAGTCTAACTTTGCTCAGTTTGGGCCCTTAAGTAAATAGAGACACAAGCTGAAACTGCAAGTGTACAGAAATACAATATGAAACTTTAATGAAGATTTTGATTTCCCCAAAGCCCTCCCTTTGCACACAGCTTAGATCAATTGCACTGCACTGCTTTTCTTAACCACAGCTCTTAATGTACAGTGCAGCCACGTTTCCAAATTTCAAGCTGCAGTGGGGGTTTGGCATTGTTTTTCGCTTAGACACCACACAATGATGCTGACACAAAGACATTTAAGTCCTCCCTTGGAGTGTGGCCCTTAACGTAGACAATTATATATGGATAAATCACAAAATCCCATTTGGACATATTTATAATGTTTGTATTGTATTCTCTTTAACTCAAAGTGAGTCAAAGTCTTTGAATAATATTTTGTTTAGTTACATTATTTTATTATTTATTTTGTTTTATTATTTTATTTATTATTATCATTATTGTAGTTTGATAACAGAAAGAAAGAAAAATCATTGTGTTCACCTTATTTATCTGACTTACAGTAGCTTTTAACAATATTTCTTAAGTGTGCCACTATATTTGCTGTTTAACGTGTGTGTAATAACAAACACCAACAGTCACACTTCATGAATAAAGTTGACTTCACTTAATTTGACTTTTTTTTTTTTTATAAAGAAAATAAGAAGAAAAAAAAACAAATTTCCAGCACACTTTCTTATCTGGTTGACACAAATTAATTCCAGAAGGACAATTCAACAATTCAGTGGTTCCCACAGTCTTGATCAGGCAACCAGATCCTGTTAGACCAGCTGCCTGTTAATGAAATTCTTTTATCATTCACAAAACACTGTCAAGCATTTCATTTCTATTTGCTCAGAATACTCTCTAGTCCCAATTCATCTCAGTTTTTTCTAAAAACTGAAGCAGGAAACACTCCTCCAACATGTGCTTCAAAATTACTTGTTCATGGCATTCCCCAAAGGTTTAGACGAAGCGCATTTTTGTCAAGTATTCCAATTATGTTTGCTCTTGAAAATTATGTTTGTTGCTTTAATAAAAAATTTCAGGGCGAACTGACGAGCAGAAAGACTTTGTTTGCTTGTAATCTGAGGAGTCAGATGATTAAAAATTGTGATCAGAATTACAAACTCTAGACATGGACTACTTGAAAATGAAATCAAGCCAGCGGAGACAATGTATGAGAGCAACAAATACACAGTTTTTTTTTCTATGTTGACTACAAAACCTTTTGAAGAGTTTGTCCGCTGTTTTTTAAAAGAGTTTCATACCCTGTTCAAAACATCTTAATGTAACCAACAGAAGATTAAGTCTTGCATGACAATGTTGTAGAAATAAAGGCATTGCTTTAATTTCATATGTATGTATCTTTTATAGACTCACAGAAAAGTGTTCATGCCATCACTTCTTTACAATCATACCTCAAAATTCTCTCCAAAACAACCAGAGTAACCATGGAAATGACGAAAACAGAGATTTGCTCAGAAGCAATTCATCCATGCGGTCAGGGTTGACTGAGTGTGTTTTTGTAACAAGTTGACCTCTGCTGGGTGCTTTCCCCTGCAGGAGGATGCCCCGGACTCCAAATCCTCTTTGATTTCCAATAACATGTCCTGTACTCTAATAGCTCTCTAGGAGTAGACGGCCATTAGGGGACCAAAGAGAAGATGACAGGTTCAATTGAGTGTGAGCGTGCAATGGAGGTGAATAAGGTGTAGTGTGTGTGGTACGTGTGTGTGGGTGGTTGAGTGAGGGAAAGTGATTCTGTGAGTAAAGATAGCTATGTTCAGTATCTATTGTACAACATAAAACAGCAAGGGCCCTATTTTCCTGCAGGCACAAGGCCACGTCCTGAGCTTCATCAAATCTCTCCAGACATTTTTATTGGATAACAGTTCAAACTCAGGTTTTCTGTCATATCATGAGGATCATTACAGTGAGTTTTCAGTTATGCCACTTACAGTCAAGTAAAAGGTAAATGGGCATTTGTATAGTGCCTTTCTAGTCTTCCAACCACTCAAAGTGCTTTTACACTACATGCCACATTCACCTATTCACACACACACATTCATATGCTGATGTCACAGGCTTTCATGCAAGGTGCCAACCTGCTCATCAGGAGGAGTTTTCTAATCATTAACACTCAAAAACTGATGGCACAGCCTTCGAGAGCTATTTGGGGTTCAGTATCTTGCCCAAGGACATTTCGACATGCGGAACCGCCAGCCTTGCGATTAGTGGACAACCCGCTCTGCCTCCTGAGCCAAAGCCGCCCAGAGTCTCAAAATATGTGTAGTGGTCAGTTCTGCGCATGGACGTATATGCATATAATCAGTGTGTAAAATAGCTTCTAACAACTGGATGTCCTGTGCCATGCACACTCCTTCCTAAACAGAGTAGGCATACATCGACATCCTATATACCGTGAATAAATAAAAAACATGTTTGTGAAAACATTTTAAAACAGGTTTAAACACAGCCCTACCTACTTTACACCCAGCTGGCAGCGTGGATACCTTCATTCATCATATGAATTTTTTGAAAAAACAGTGATAGAACTTTCACGCTTTTCAAACACTAACCAGCAAATTTCCAAACCCGTAGGCCTATCTGTTTGTTTAATGATATTTTATATACTTAAAGCATAAATGAGGACTTTCAAATATGCAGAGGAGGAGTAGAACCGTGGAATTTAATTGTATTAATTATCCTTTATTAATTGTTTGTGCAAAATAAGCAGCAGCACCGGTATGCCAGCTGCAGCACACATGAGAACACATCAGCTTTATTTTCATTCTACCATTGTAAGCATATTTGATGTATATTAATATTTGGGGTGTCCTGAATGTATACTTTAGAGCTTTAGGGGCTTGACAAAGGTGAATAAATTTCTCTCTCTCACAGACTCTCTCCTCTGTTTCAACTGTTGCTGCATTTAAAGGGAATGAGAGGAGCTCATGTGATTGTTCATTACTGAAGCTCGCCCCGACTCCACGTGCGCATAATTCAGTCTCTTCCCCACATTGCATCTGATTGAGCCAAGAGTGCGCTCGTGCTGATGGTCGGGAAAATTGCAAAAATGTGTTGGCTGCATCTACACACCAAGAATTAAGACTTGGATCTGCGCCTGCACCGTATTTTGGGAAAATAGGGCCCCAAGTGTATTATCCCCAATAAACAGAATATTGTTCACTGTACACAAAACATTGTAATTCACTAAAGGCCACTGTAGAATCCATTATCAAATTACAATATAATAAGTTGGAAATAAACTGTGCATATGTGAAGTGAAGAGAAAAGGAAGAAGTGGCACACTGTGTTAATGCTTAACAGATGTGATACAATGAGCATTTTCTACTCTGCACAGAATAAGCAGGTAATAAGTGTGTTGCTTTACCGACACTGAGCACAAGGATAATTAAGTTGATAAACTGAGGATGTGAAGTCTCAGCCTCAAACCTAATTGCTGCTTGCTCTGTTTCTATAGCTTACCCTGGTCAAGTCAAGTCAATTTTTATTTGTATAGCCCAATATCCAATACCCAATATCATCATTATCCACTGTCAGTAACTGACTTTATGTAATAACATATCCAAAGTTGCCCAAGGACTGTATGGACTGTTTGAGGATATGCATGTTTTTTGAGTAATAAGAATATGATGGATGGTTTGTTTCCTCACAATGTTTGAAACAAAAGCTTAAATCTATTAAGTGAATTCATAAAAACAATTAAATTAATGTCACTCATTGAAGATGAATCCAGCTTTTGTGGCAAAGAAAACAAAGGCAGCTTTTTCTTTAGTGATGGACATTTGGATGTAATCATAACTGATGCGTGACAGCTGAGAAAGAAAAAAAAAAAAAAAAGAATCTCTCAGGTATAAAACAGTGGTCCACGGAATTACTATCTCTATAGACAACAGAGTCCAAACATATTTCAGTCTGCAAAATAAGAAAAAGCACCAGCTCTGTCTGTCTGTCTCTCTTTTTCTCTTGAACACACACATGTACACTAACACAAATTGAGAACACATTCTTATGGGCAATTGACCACACACACGCAAAGAAACACTATCACAAACACACATGTGCCCACACAGCCAAATGCACAGTGAGAAAAGCCTGTGCATACAGAGGCACAAACAGAGGCAGACTTGCTGTTTGATCCAGCTTCGTGTCTCATCAATTATTCAGCATTCTGCTCATAGACATCGCCTTAAAGAGGGCATAAAACATGCACGAGGCCCACATTTGGAAATAACGAGAACATTGCCTGTGTTTAAAATGCAATGTTGAGAAGTAAAGATTGATTTAGGATGATTTTCTCTGCTCAGTTTTTTTGTATAATATCAAAAAATTCAGCTTTTTGCTTCTTTAACCCCACAAATCAAGTCTGTATCTCTCCTCCTCTCCTCAGTGACGCCTCAGACATTAGTCTGGAAGAAATGATGGAGGAGAGGACAGATGACACAAACATGGTGAGACATTTGTATTATTTCTATCTTTATATAAAATCAGAGGCATGAGATATATATATTCCAGGAGACGTGGACAACAACTTGATATGCCTCATCATGAACTGGGCCCTTCTACAGTGTAAAAACTAAAGATACCACAACCAGCAGAGTCCTTAAACAGAGGAAGACACAGAAGGAGGTTGTTAAAGAAGAGAAACAGAAGAAGATGGAGACAAACATGAATAGACAGAGGTGGTGAGGTGAGGTGAGGTGACATGAGATTATAGATACATAGCGAAGGACAAGAAATTAAGAGGGAGGAAGCAGATCGAACAAGTGGTCAGAAAAATGTATTCTGAAAATCCAATTTATTAGCTCAATAAAATAACACAACAGTACCTTCCATTAGCCCCATATTAATATATTGTTTATATTATCGCAGTATATAGAAACCAAATTAGCCTGAGAGATGAGAGATGTACTGATCCATAAAAAAATAAGTGCTCACTTGTCAATAAAGTACTGTAAAGTACCGCATAAAGTTACCGTATTGGTCCAAATATAAGACGTCCATGATTATAGGATGACTCCCCCTTTTTCAAGACTCACCTTTGGAAAAAGACTCAGAATTTGGACTAAATTACCTTTATTTCATTTTTACTTGCAAAACTTTTTTTGCACTTATAGTAACGAAACGGGTGTAGTTGTCAACTCGAGTACTTCACCTGGTTCACTGTCTCATCTACATTGAGCTCCGTGTGTGGAGCACTCAGCCCCGCCCTCACACATGGAGTTCTTCGGAGCAGAGGAGAGACAGTGAAGTGGTCGAGTTGATGACAACACTCGTTACATTACTGTTACTCAGTTGTTTGCCTACTTTTGAGCCACTTTGTTCGAGATGATCACTGTGTCTCTCCATCTTTCAGGCTTCTGGCACTGTAGGCTAGTTGTGAGAGACAGTGGCTCGCTTCGGTCAGGAGGGGAGTGCTTGTTTTACAGATTTTTAGCACCATCTATTGTTGTGAATGTAACACTCCGACATTTAAAAGTCTAGACCCCGAATATAAGACGATCTCACTTTTTTCAGACATATTTCCAGGAAAAAAATCCTGTCTTATATTTGGACCAATATGGTATTACTATACCTCTTTTCATTCAAAGCAAACCAAAGGGAAAAGGTTAACACAATCATAAAAACAGGCGGTGAGCTACTTCGCAGAAAATGTTCTTGTGTTTTTAAGATCATTTAAAGATCTCTAGTGAGAGAGCACAATTATCCATGGTGAGAAGCTGCTTGGCGTTAAATATTGAGAAAAAAAAGAAAACAGGATCCCTGTTGTGTTTGCTTCATTGTGGAGCAACTGTAAAACTTCCTTGAGCGCATGACTGTTCACTTTTGGCTTCAATCATCCTTTAACCTTCCTGATAATTACAAAGAATGCCAAGAACCCTGCAGTGTAGCATCTTAAGTTACATAGTATATTGCTACCTTTACCAGCAAAGCATAGGAGATTGTGTTAAGAAGAATTACAGTGAGTCTTCTCCCAAACTAACAATCATGAATTTGCTGAAAATGGTGCATTTTCGTCGAGCCAGCGTGTTATGTACAAGCCTTAATTATGCTTTTGTCAGCAAAGAGCCTGGGAAATGGTATTAAACATTCATGATGGTGTGACTCTATTATTTTAGGCCAGAGACTAATTTGGGCATGGTTATTTACCGTGAGTGTGACAGTAGCTGCACAGTGGTGGTGACAGCAAAGAGGGTGTTAAGGGACAAAGAGGCATAGTTCACTCACTCAGCCTCCAGGCTAAAATAACACACACAGAAATGAAAACACACACACACAGAGACACACACAAAAACATGCACAAAGGCATACACAGTTATGCAATCATGTGCACACACACATCCAGACATTCATATGCCTACACACAAGTATGCACTCACCAACAAATACACACACACAAACTCCTAAGGGGCAAAATAACACATGAATCTCAGTTCCTTTGCTTCAGCCCCAGAGGGCAAAAACAAGAAAGTCCTTCCGTGTCCCTGTAAGTGCCTTCTGAAGTTATCTATGGGGAGCAGAGTGAATAAAGGATGCCCTTCCAACTCCGTCTGTGGTCATATGGACTTCTGTGTCACAGTGTAACAGCAGGAATCCATACATTACTCTGTAGCTGCTGTTTTGATTCCAGCCAGGTTTAAGTCATGTATAGCTGCTCCCTACAGGTGGTGAAAGAAACATGCAGCAGTCATGCTCATGCACACACACACTTAGACAATTCTCTCTCACCCACACGCACACATACACATATATACACTGATGTAAAGGTACAACCAGACAAAAGATATGTAGTTTCCAACCCCATGGCTTCTTGTATATTTAATTAGCCTTGTGACATGCAGGGCACAGTGGATCACAGCAATAGAGCATATGGAGAACACATATACACACACACACATACACCCACACTGTAATACAGGCTTTTGCTGCTCTTAAAATTATTAAATTGCTTGTGTTTTATTGTGTTGTGCTGTGAGACAAACACTGCACTCAGGGGCAATCTTCACAAAGCCTGTATTAAAACAACTCTCGACCACTTCTGTGGATTCCTGTTCAGATACTAAAGTGGTATTCTGGCACACAACTTCACTTTCATTGCCTCCTGGTTAAGATGAGACAGTGAACAAATAAATAAATAAGAGAGAGGAGATTCCCAAGATAATGAAGGGCCTGAAAACACAGACTACACCAGTTTCATCATCAGTGTCAGCGAGAAGCTGGGGTCATTTTGGTGACTTACTTGGTTTTTGGCATCCAATGTAGAGGATGGGAAGTTTTAGAAACTGTAAAACTAAATAAAGCATTACACACATGCTAAATTATATAAACTGTGTTCCTTGTGAAAGACAAATTACCATTGAACAATTAAGTTTTTTTCTGATTTCTGATTTCTTCTGTATCAGGGATGAACAGATGAAACATAAGCTACCGACCTTCAAAAAGTGGTAATTGTCTTTTATACTAGAAGGTTAATGTTGCTTTTACATACTTGTGATATTGTCTTGTGTTCTATTGTATTGTATTTTGGTTCTTTCTAGCTTAACAGAGACATAAGACGACCTTACAAATTTGTGCAGGGTCACTCTAGCAGGATAAGGACACTCAGCTGCTGTTGACTTTCAGGTAGTCAGTCAGTGGACTTGTGGTTTGTCGAGAAACCACATCCTCTTCTCTGATGCCATCCGTTTACTAATCTTCCATACGTTACATGCATTATCTCATGTTCCACTTAGTGAGTTAGTGTTTCACACACATTTATAATGTATATGGTTTTAGATACAGCAGAACGACTGTATTTGCCAGATATCATGCCAAATCTGTGTTGTGCTGTTTCTGGGAGTAATATTATATTTTAGAGGTCAAATTTGAAACACTGAGCGAAAGATCAGCTCCCGGAGCTCCATTCTGAGGTAAATCTAACCAAAGTAATAACATTTGTGTATTGGTTTTACGTTTCACTCAATCTGGTATTATGCCACAGCGATTGGAAAATATAATGACAGGTCTGTGCAAATCATACTACATAGCGTGTGAATACCAAAAGTATTGAGGTTGTGATAATAAGCCGAGATGTTAGAGTTGCAAGTGTGAAAATACTGAGCCACAAGCTTTGCTGTAAATTTAACTCAATATCCAATGCTGTCATTCCCTCTCTATTAGTTCTTCAAGACCAAGAGAGAGAGAATCACTAGATATCACTACCATCTCATAACTGACAGGTCAAAGGTTCAGCAGTTCTCAGCAAGAGCTAATAACAAAACACGAAAGTGTCCTTGATAACTCAACAATACGATAAGTTAATGTTAAGGCCACCAATCTTAGTTATTTCTCCTTCTATGCTGAGAAATTAAGTTTTTTTTTGGTCATTTTTTGATAGTGGAGGGCTACAGAACATTAACCTATCATATTGTTGAGTTATCAAGGACACTTTAGTGTTTTTGTGTTGAGATATGTTAAAGATATCATTAAAAGGAAACTTTAATTCAATGACAATGAGAAAAATACTTCCGGGCGGCGGGTCCTCTGGTCAGCCGATCACAAAGCTTCAAATTCTGGATTTCAAATTCAATTCACCCCTGGGGCTCTAAAATCTACGTTTTTTATTGAAAGAACAACATCAAACAGTTACATAAAATAACACTAACATAACAGCTCAGATAACCACACAACGCAAAGACAATGATTCAAACAACATGCAACTATGTGGTTTCAGCTATGACAGCGTCCATAGCAACCACCATAGCAACCACCATAGCAACCACCATAGCAACGATAGAAAGCATGAAAAAATCTTCGTAATAACTGACAAACTAAACATCAGATACATTCACTAAACTGACATTATGAAAATAAAATGCACATTTCTTGGTAGAATTATTATCAAAACACATTTTAATGGTGAAACTATCTTAAAATATTGCATTTCCCACTGAGAATAAAATGAATGTGAGCCTTTTTTTTTGGTTTGTTTTGTTTTTGCTGACAGAAACTTGACAGTCACATGATGTGGATGTAGGCCAATAGAAAAGAACGGGCAAAAAAAAAATAAAAAAAAAACACAGGCATCTCACTATAACGTTTTGCACTGTGGACCAACATAGCTATTACACATTTTGATATGAGACTGGGTTGGTTTCAGGACAAACACAATAACTTATTTGTGGCCTGACTAATCCCAGCAGCCCCCACATGTACCATTAGGGGACCTTTCTCTGTGTGTAGGCATTCGAATAAATGTCTCGTTATGTCTTTTGGCTATATGGCAGTCACATTAACCATTTATCGACCCTGGACATTAGGGAATTTACCATATAGCCTTTATGACCTTCACAAGGCTTTATGGGGTCAAAGGTCACAAGGAAGTCTGCAGTAATGCAATATTATGAGCTCAGCTGTGGATGCTTGTGTCAGAGCACAATTCAATTTACTTGACAAATACTTGTGAAATACTATGTATAAATTGGTGCAATATACAACAAGGACACTCCTCAGATAAAATGAAAAGCTACTGAAACACCTTCATCTTTGTCAATGTCTGCTAGCCAATATAGTCTCATTTAAAGGTTTTGCATGTCTTTTTGGAAAGAAACATCTACAAATCGGACACATATTTTGCTACACCTCAGTCAATAACTTATTAACTAGTTTGTGCAACCCGGTAAGACCACAATATCAAAAGAGAGAGTTTGGGAAGAAGATGTGTCTGTGACATTGCAGAAAGGAAGAAGCTAAGTCCTTACGTCAAACTCAACCATAAAGGATCTACTCTAAACCAAAATATTGCTTTTCAGACAACCAACAAGTGTTAGCTTTAAGCATTATTTTAGAAACTACCCCATAGTGAGACTCTCACGGTGCTTATTAGGCAACGCTTTGAAAGAGAATAACCCCACCTGCCTGTGGCTGCGCTGGTTATTGCTGACTCACAAAGCTGATTTGTGTGGCACTCACCACTACCAACTCTGCCTGCACAAGTTACTGAGCCAGCCCACTCTTAACAAAATTTAACACCTTGGCTTTGTGGTAGTGCACCCCCCGTATCCCCATTTCTGAGATTTTGCTGGGTTTATTTTCTGCTTTTCTTTTTTTTCAGCTGTCTTTACATTTTTTATCTATTTGTCTCTTACGCTTTTTTGTCCTTCCCTACTTTTTCTACAGAGACAGATTTCTCCAGGCTGGAAAGCTTGCAAAAGTTTTACAGACCTATTTTGAACTGATTTTTGGCAAGGTAGTAACAGTGCCATATTATTCACTTGATCTAATTCATTTTGGACTTAAGTTCAAACCTTTATATTATTCAGTAAATGTTTTCAGAAATAAATCTCCAGCATGAGGAAAAACATGTTTTCTATGCTTTTTGTTTTTCAAATAAAAGTATTTTTATTTAAAAAGTCAAGGGATGTTTTCAGTAGTTTGAAGAAATAGATTGTCAAATTCAGTACAATAAAATGAATAGATTCAGACAATATGTTGATGTCTGTATAATTTAATAAATAGTCATGTATGTGTGTATGTATATAACATGTCATAAAATAGACAAGTAAAGTGCTTTAAGCTGCAATAAATAAAAGCCAGTGAGTAGCTCTGCATCGCATTTCATGTTATTACTCTCTGCTAACTCTGAATCCCATCACTATTCCAAATCCTTCTCCCCGGGCTGGATCTTTTCTCAAACTGGAAGACACAACTCCTGCTTGCAATTGATAAAAATAAAAAAATAAAAAACATGCAAAAAAATAATGTGTTCCTCAGGTGACAGCGATATTGGTTTATTTGCTCCATTAATAAGGTATTATCTGTTGACATATCTGACAGTTTTCTTGCTCCTTTCCCCTCTGCACTTACAGTAGGTATTAGGCTACACAAAGGCTGACAGTCTCATAAGGACACTATTCACATACCAGCAATGACTTTCTTTGTTCTCGTAATATTTTTCTACATTTTTCTAATCTTGAATCTTTTCTATGTTTCATGGCCGTCTAATCTAATCCTCCAGTCTCTGCCCCCCTGTCTCCATCCTCATCCTATTTCAATTTTTCTATCTGCCGATACACAGGCTGTGAGCCTGCCCCGAGGCACCTCCCATACTTTATAACACTGCCTTCATTACCCAGCCCGCTGCAGCCGGCCATAAATGAAAAACTGAAGATGTGGGAGGAGGGAAGGTTGGAAAAAAGGAAGGAAGGAAGGAAAGGAAAGGAGAGGAAAGGGGGTCAAAATCCATAGAATGAGTCAATTGTAAAAGAGATAGTGAGGGTGGAGCTGGAGCAATAGACTGCGAGTGAGTGAGTGTGAGAGGGGGCAGGAGGTACAATATAAAGAGACAGACTGAAAAGGAGAAAAAAGAGAGGAGGAGCAAAGCCATAAAATCTAAGTTGGAAGTTATTGGAGACTGGGTGGATGAAAAATGCCATCACCATAAAATAATATTAGAATTGGTCTAGCCTTATGGCGTTGATGAATACAGATGCCACCCAGCGGGGTCTTTGGCTGGAGGGAGCTGGCTAATTTGAACAGCCACCCTACCTGTGAGGGCGGTAAAAAAATATTAAAGGAAATGAAATTAAAGGTTCACTGTCAGTTGTTTAGTTTATGGCCCCACATTTCCATCTCATTGCGGTTTAGCTGTCAGACAGAAGATCCACTCACTAAGAATAGCTACCAGTAGGGGAGCAAGATTTATTGCTAATATCCCTAAAATGAACTTCAAACCGGAGCAGAAATAGACCCACTGCAGCTTTACACAAATATTACATACGGCAAGAATCAAACCTACTCTCAACCTTGCATACTGAAATTAGAGCTTATTTTGCCCTCATCCCACTCCAACACATTGTTTATATTTAGTCCAGAGGGGCCATGAATACCGGCAAATTGATGACAGCTGAGTGAAGAGGGACTGACTGATATCTGATCAGCTATATTGACTGGAGGATATTGAAAAGACAGCTGGACGTCTTAATTACTGCAACATGATGCCATTTTATCACATTTGAATTGGTTTTAAGGCCATCAGCAAACCATAAGATCATTCTGATCACATGGGAAGTGGTGAAATGAAAATTACTCTCTTCAATACCTTTCAACAAAGATCAATGGTACCAAGGCCGTCAATAGTAGATAAATTATGGCGCAGGAAGACACCACTCATATACAGTGTGTAATCTTATCTATGTAATTCTAATGGTGCTATTGTTGCTTTACAAGGTTTATACTGAAAATCTGCACGTGTAATGTTACTTTTTAAGTCACATTACAGTATCTCTGCACCACTGCCAACAACATTTTTTTAATATATTGAACATATAAAATAAAAATTCTCTTCCACATCAAAATCTACATGTTGCAGCCTGAATAGCACATTACATATACTTAGTAAAATGTTTCTTCTCTTACACATTTTATTCTTTCAGTTCCTTTTTTTTTTACGATTGCCTGTCTTTCTCTGACAATGTCAGCACCACAGGAAACCCACCGTGAACCACTTGATTTATGCTTCATTTCAGTGTAATGGTTATTTTCCCTGAAAAACGTCAGTGTGAGCCTGTGGTAAGGTCAAGATAATTTCAAGCCTACACTGCATTGTATAACCTTCATAGAGAAAAGGGAGTCAATAAATAAGGGATGGAAAAGCAAAGGAGAAAAAAAAACACATTTTAGATAACGTCGGCCAAACGATGGGGACAAGTAGAGTGGTCTTATCTCCCCTTATGGTGCAGGACACCTAATAACCAAAACATGCTTCACTCTGGTGTGTGTCTGTGTGTTCACTTGTCTGATTACTGTGTGTCTTCTATGATGGTCTTGCTACTAAATGTTTCATTAATTTTTGGGTGATTTCATTCAGTAAAGATAATTCATGTGTTAAAAAAAAGAAAAGTAGATTTAAAAATGAAAAACATCAACACATGAAAAAATATTGCAAGGTTCTGAACCTTCCTGTATTTTGTTCTTTGTCTAAACCATTGGATTTACACATATTTCTGTCTGTCAGGATATCTCCCACTCATACATTCTTTTATGTCTCTCTTCCTCTTCCTGTTTCTCTATCAATGTCTGACAGTCAGCTTTTTTGATCAGTAAAACACAGTTTTCTTATCTTGTATCCACCCTGCAAAATGATATAAAAGCCTCACCTTACTTGATTATGTATGAGACACTGTGAACTGCCATAAAAATCCACACTACTCCTGGCCATTTAAAATATCTAAAGCTATGGTGTGTTGCTTGCAACATCAGATTGGCTCACATAATTTTTCAAACATACACATTTTCTTTAGAATTTGGCTGTTTTTCTTTGTTGTTTGGTTTCACCAGCTGTGCTCTACATTACACTGTGTTGCTGTTCTTCCTCTTTTCTCCTTTCCCCTCTCCACCCTCTCATGCTTCATAGCCCTCTTCTTCTCTCCTTCCACACCTGCCTTCTTCTCTCCTCTTCCCACTATATCAACCTTCCCTCCTTACTGTGTTGCATTTCTCCTTCCTTCCCACTCCCTACCTTTCTCTTTGTCAAACATACTTTATGTTTAACCAAGCCTTCAAACAGCTCTTGCTTTTAAAGGAGTTAACCGTGATGTAGTACCTCACTGTGGAGGAGTGGGGACATAGGCGGCCCCAAACTGTCATGGAAACCCATGTCACATGTTATCAGTGACTCACCACCCTCAACCACTGGGAACCTGGGGTAAGGGAACTGTAGGGGGACTGCAGTGGGAAGCACACAGTGTTGTGTGTGCATGCATGCATACAGACAGTCACTTAAACTCATTCTATCAAACCCTCATAAGTTTACACATTCAAGTAGAGATGTAAACACACATGGACGCACACTTACACACACCTGACACTACAGTAAGAGTAGGTCACCTATTCACTGCACTCACAAAACAACCATCTTGCTTTTGTTCTAACTGCAAGAGTGTAATCCCTTGGAGATGTATTTATGATATGGACTGGTATATTTTGACATGAATCTCCAAGGTATTTCAGAAAAAAATACCTTATGTGTTGATCCCCTTTTGAGTAAACTCCCCATAGGAAGATATAAGTCTGCACCAATATGATGAGTAAAATACAGCAATTGCACAGCAGTACTTTAGAGGAAAGACAAACCTCTAAAGGAATAGCTTATTTCAGCATATGGAATGTAGTTTAACGTGTCACAGAGATGATCACGTATATTGACTGATCTTTGTTTAAAAATAAATAACATAACGAATTTCAAATACTTCCTACAACATGATGTGTGACTCTGGTTCAGGGTTTCTGCCACAGTGGAAATTGAGATATGCTTTTATCATCACGGATCGTTAAAGACGATACTTGTGGTATTTGCAAGAAAATCCTTGAGAGACTTCAGTGACTGTGATTACAAATTCTTAAGTGCTATTAAGAGAGGCTGTTAGAGAAATTTAACCGATATCTAAAATTTGGATTAGTTGGATTCCACTGTGTCTAAGCAAAACTGACACAACTAGATGGTGCCTGAAATTTGGATAAATGACGGTCCATTGTGACAGTGTAATTGTAACATGTCATATTAAGCATATGTCTGGGAAGTAATAGCAAGCTGATTGTGGTTTGTGCTCATCACTTCCATCTGCTCATCCATCTGTCTTGACAAATATAGATGATTTGCAAGCAAACTATGAAACTTCTCAAGGCGCACTAATTGGGGACCTTTGATCAGACTGTGTTAAAATGTTAAAATGACCCAATTAATACTGTGATATAATTCTGATTGTTTTCTATAATTCTATATTTACTATAGGCTTAATTCATATAAACATATTAACCATGGTAGCAGTCCCTGTTTATAAATGCTTACTTCATTGATAATGCACTTCTTCTTTGGTAGTAACATCACACAGATTTAGAGTGATGGACGTCAACAGCAACTGGATAAACATACAGTTCAGGGATCACCTAAGGCTTTAAGGAATATTTGTCCTCATTGCATTTTATTTTGTTTATATCTGAAGTGCTGCATGAAAGCAGCAATACTTGGACTGTTTGAACTGTATTATTGATTAAAGATCTTTTGCCTAATTTGAGCATTTGCTTACAGTAAATCTGCTTTCAGCATAAGGCGGGAAGGGATTTGAACCCCAGCGACAAACTGTTTGATTGATTTTGAAAATCAATTAGTGCTCTAAAACTAAAAGAACTCTTTCAAACAGCAATTTGAATCAGTTTTCTTGTGGCAGCCAGAACCTCTACTTGCATGATAGCAGAGTGAACATTTGCATATGCAGTACAATGACCAGTCACAACACTACACGTGATGTTGTATGACACTTTCACCCGGGAGCTGATGCACTTCAATATTCTTAATAGGAGCTAGTGTTACTATTAACACTTTATGTCAGTTTATTGAGGAAATGGCACCAAGCTAATTACAACAGTGTCTGCATGACTGTCACAAGTTGTTTTTCAAGGTGCTCACACCAAGCCTGTCAAAGGTGAATCAATACTGTTCAATACACACAGGGGTGATATAACCTAGGTTGTACTGTAGTTACAATAAAGGCAGCATGTCAATATTTAAATCTCTTTAAACACTAGTACAATATTTTTGTATTTGACATCTTAGGATACAATCTTAATGCCTCTTGCTACTTTCAATATGGTTTTTACCATTCATGCTGAAGAGTCTCTGGATGAATTCACCCATTAGCTCCTCCCCAACATCAATACAACCAACGCAATAACAAACATTGCAGCTTGCAACCATCCACACCTCTCTAAAAGTCAGCAAACTGCCATGTGGGGTGGCTGCTCCCTTGGGACTTCCTATCCCATGCCTATCCCTTCCTGAGGCCCTGTGTGACTTACTGCTATTGTCCCAGCTGAATGGTCCTCCAGGGAAACCAAATGACCTCTCACAACAGAGAGGCTAGAGCTAGAGTAGGAGAGAGAACATAATTCTTGCATAATGAACTAAGTAATGCATCCAAAGCAACATCACTGTTAGAGCATGACGTTTAAGGGTTGACGCCACAGATAGATGATGTTACAGACATTACACAGTAGGTCAATGCGAGGACATTCTCTGGGAGGTTTTTTAAAGCGAGCAAACAGGGAAAGTTCTTTTAGGCTGTTCAAAAGTAGTGAATAGACTTGGGACCAGTTCACTAATTGACTGCTAAAAATTAAATTCCACTTTTGAAGCCAACAAGACTTTGGTTTAAGTTGCTAACTGATGCATCTTAACTGATACAAAACTTTATATCCAAATTGAAGTACTGCTTCCTAATATTTATAGTTTGCTCAGTCCAGTACAGAAAGTGAGGTACAAATCCAAAGCATGTTAAGTGCTTAATGGACTAAATTAAAAAATATGCAGAGCTATTAAGGAATGATAACAAAAAATTAACAAACAAACAGAGTTTGTTGCTGGAGTGAAGTGAGACCATTTTTAGAGATAAGCGCAGCCCACATGGAAATGAGGCTGAAAATTGACAGCGTAGCTTTAAAGGTTTGACCTATAGCAGCCCCATTATGCAAATCAGTATAATTTGTAAGCATAGCTTTATGTGAGTAGCAAGTTTTATGTTAACCACATTTACAATTAGTACCTTTAAAAGATTAAATTCTGACCTGTAATTATATCACTGCTATCAGACAAATTAGTGTGTTTTTACAACCAGAACATGATACAAATATGCATAATTCTATTAAAAAATAGAAATGTGATGTCTGAGATATTGCCTTACCTATCACATTTTAAACATGTGCTACCACTGATTTCAGAATATTACTGAAGAGCAATAAAAAAAACTCTAAAAAGCTAAAGCAGGCATTGATGGAGGATCATAGTTGAGGAATCCTCACATCTGCTACATCTGTATAAATGTCTCTAAATGCTGAAGATGGCTTATTGTCTGAGTGGAAGCTTCCCCTTTCTCACGCATCTTCGGTATTTAATATTTTACATAAGAAGCACTAAGCTAAATGTTGCTCTCAAGAGGAACTTACAGTAGTACAAGAGCTTCAGTCATACGTATTTTATGTGAATGTTACCATCAGTAACATGACAGTACTTGTGTAATATAAGGAGCAAGAAAATATCTCTCACACAAGATCAACCTTTTGAGGTTTTAAAAGCAAAGAGGACTGTTACTCAGTCCACTTTTTTGATCAAGAGAATTGTGGGATACATTGAAGTGCCTTTCTCTGTTTGGTTTGATCCGTATTCTCTTGGACACAGAGAAGCCATTATCTGCTGTTTTGACTTCCTTGATGTCGCCGTATGTTCCTCCATCAACGTGACACCAACACACTTGTCAGGGAATGCACATGTCAGATAGTAAAAGATGCTTTTTTTGCTCAAAGGCAAGAATTCTGCTAAACGCTCAATCAAACCCTCTCCCTCTCTCTCTCTCTCTCTCTCCTGTATGCTCACACACAGTGTCTGGCAGAAAGAGAAAATAATTAGGCCAGGGTGACTGTCTGAAGCATAAAGATCCATTAGTAACAGATCTTTATGCATTACAGGCTGTTTTTACAAAGGTACCTGGGGACTGATGAGTAGGGCAAAGAGAAACCACAGATATGCAGGTTCTTAAAATCATCACAGGAACATTCTCCTCTTTCACCTACACTGTAATTACTGTAACCTAACACAGAGGACTGCTAATAGTGTCTATACATGTTAGCATATATTCCTCTTTAATTACAAAAACATGTTTAACAAATACCTCAAAGATACAAATTACCATCGAAGTATTCAGGTATTTTTTTTTTTTTTTTTTACAAAAGGATGGGTTCCTTTTTCAGGACTCATGAGTTTCTACTTTCAGAATCTACACACCTGCTAACAATTACCAAGAAGCGCTGAATCAGGGTGGATTTTCGAAAGTGCTATGCCAAAATTCTGCACATTAGCAATATGTTAACTATATATATACAATGAAAATTTCAGCGTGTCATGACATGATGGGGAACGTGATGCTTTCTGTGATTGGTTTATTTTGCCATATTGTTATGTTACACAACACTGTGGAATTTGTAATAATTTGTATTTGTATTCTGCTAATGTTTAATGAAACAAACCTGGTAAACAGAAAGGTATCCTGGCATATAGTATGGCAAAGAAAAATGCTGATTAAAACATTTGTATCGAAAAAACCTTCTGATCAAAAGATGTCACACTCAGTAATAACATTAAAATAAATTCAATTTAACATTCTGCGCTCAAATGAGGACCAAGTAAAACAAAAACAAATATATTTGTTATTTTCATGTGGAATATAACACTATGATTGTTAGTGACCCATTAGATACCTTTGTTGTGAAATGTGAACATTAAATACACTGTTGTAGACAGTTTAAAACTATATAAAGACAGTGCTGGTGATGCCAAACAATCACCTGTGCCACATCATTCACAATGATTAAATCACAATTTGCAATTTGAATATGTCAGTGGTGTTTTACATATGGTATGTATTATCTGAACTATATCTTCCATTAGTCTCCATTCATCACTCAACCCATTGCAGAATCAATCTACCGATACAGTGCTAACGTGTGACTGCATGCAAACACACACACACACACACACACACACACACACACACACACACACACACACACACACACACACACACACACACACACACACACAGAAAGAACAGTGCTAAACAAAATAGAGAAGATATTCTTATTATAAACACACTCAGGAGAGGGCTGGCTTTGCCTTCTGAGAACTGAAAATAACTCCAAGGTCAATGAGCTTCCATTAGGGATTTATACCATAGCAAAGTGCTAATTAATTAGGCCTAATGTGAGACAATGGTCGGATTGCTGGTACTTTCCCTTGTATGAGATACAATGCAATGCACTGCTTGTCTTTTGCAGGCTATTTTGGGTCAAATGAAACCCTGTTTTTTTTACTGTAATTTAGACAGCAAGCTTTGCTGACTATGCATGCTCTTTTTCAGCAATACCCTACTACACATGGCCATGAAATCACATTAGTGCTGAGTAGCTGTACTGGAGCCTTCAGGGGTTAAATGCCTTACTTAGATGGCTGATATGGGAGGTGATGTAGAAATATAAACTTGTAGACATGGCAGCCGAAGCAATTTAGCTCTAGTTGAGTCATATTCTCAGGTGAAGACTGTAATCTCTCCATTAATGGACACCTGGCTGGTGGAGAAGTATGTGTGATCATTACACAGATGGCGTTTGACAGCTAGTCCATTAAAGAACAATTTCAGTGTTCCTGCATGTTTAGTCCATTCACAGTGCTACAAATCATTTGTGCTTTACATTACTGCCAGTTTTTTCAAATCATGCCGCTTTCTTTTTGGATTTTTGACTGGAGTTTATCTACTTTATCTCTGTTTTTCTGTCAAATTTATGTTGTGTGATAATCCTGCAATAATGATGTATTACCATATGAAAAAAATATAACTTGAACTAATACTGGATGGATAACATATCTGAGGTTTCAAATCTCCAAGTTCACGATAGTGAAAGAAATACAAATAAATGAGAATAGGATGCCTGCAAAATACATTCAAAAATCTAAATTATTCTTTTTTTTTGGAAAATGGGCAGCAGTAATGTGAACAAGTAAAGCAAAGACATCAGTGCTTCATTTCAGGAAACCTTTAAAGCCTTTAAGGTACCTTATGGTATTTTTGGCCACTAGTAGCATTATGAAGCAATGATGGGCCATGTTTTGTTTGAATTTTGTATGTGCATAAGGACACACATGGATGCAATCCTGATAGCCGGTAAAAACATGGATGAAAACAATGCACAATTGAAAGTATTTTAATAAGTTTGCAAATATTTTTTAAGGAAGGAAATGCATTCAACATATTTGTTAGACCTCAAGGATACACACAAATCATTTTGGTGTGACTCTGTCTCCTTGAAATTACACACTACATTGCAATAGCAAATATTTTTTTCACGAAACATCATGTCAGCCAAATAAATTTCACATTTATATATTTAATGTCTCATTTAATTTGTGATTTATTTATTTGTGGTGACAATTAAGCATTAAATTACATAATTATTTATGTATTCATTTATTTAAGCATTCTATTATGCATTTTTTCATTTATTTAAGCATTTAATTATATCATTATTTATATATGTATTTTCAGCCCTTAAAACCCCCCATACATGCTGATTGTTGTGGGTGAACAAAATCTCTCTCTGCTGCTTTTATCCAAACCACTTTAAATATCAGAAATATGAACTTAATCAAAAATATGTATTCACAAGGACAATAGCTAGCTCACCTTTTCATATCCCCTGCTTTCCCATATCTATAGAGCATCTTTTGCCTGTTCAGTCAAAAAAAAAAATAGGATGCACTGTGGGACTAAATTAGATTTGATAGAAAGGGAGATGTATTATTTTCCTATGACAATACTCCTGTTGCTGCTTAGCATACACACTGTCAAGCACATACACCTGCTTGCACACATACTGTACAAATTAACTTTTTCTCTGAAATGCAGATGGACACGCTGTCTCCTTTTTCTCAAAAACATAGATCCACACATGCACACACAAACACACAGGGACACACACAAACATACACACATTCTGTATCTTCAAGCCCATTCATTCAAAAGAGACTGTGTGAATATATGTGATTGGTAATGAAATCCACCTTAGTATTCCATCATATTAGTTCTGAAGTGGAGCTGACAACGATATGATGATAATCTGGTAGCAGTGGAGGTGATAATAATCACATTCTCCTCACAAAGATCCAATAAGAGCTCAGTTTCTAAGCTTCTGCAGTCTACTAGGCTGGCGCTTTATACAGGTATATTTTTACTTCATATTGTGAATCAAATTATTTTAATTTACATATTTGACTGGAGGTGAGATAGTGGTAATGAGAAATTTCAGATGCACAGAGAGAGCAAAGAACATGACTGATAGGCCTGTCTATTTCCCTGCATATTCTTCCACTTAATACTGAATAAAAGCTGTGCAGCTCTTCTTTGGCTGTTGCTACATCAACTTTTTTATTAACTGTCATGCTAAGTTCATGTACAGTTATACCATGGGTTTATTTTTAGCTGTTACAACTAAGAAGACATAAGAAAACTGAATTCAAAAAACCTTTTGAGCAGAGACATTCAGTTTTCAGATTACTGAGCTGCTGCTTGCACCAAAATGTTTGGAACACACAGCTGGTGATAGTCATTGCATATCGGGTGTTACAGTGCAATTTTGGTATCAGAAATATGTATGCACCTTTGCTTTCTCAGACATATGCTGTGTTGCTATTTAGTAGACAAAGGCTGACGTGCACATAGACCACTTGTTTTCCTTTGTCATGTTTGCTACTCTATGGTTCACTTTGTTATAATGTATGAGTTTTATAATCACTTCCATTCAGTAAAATGAAATGTAACCAACAAAATGACACACAAACCATCTTTTATGTGGTTGTTGTCTGCATTATATTGCACCAATTCACATAAGAAACATGCAATATTAAAAAGTACATCCTTTGGCCTTGGCAGTGTGTATTTGTGGTGTTGTATATTCACACTGTGTGACTCTACACCTCCTACACAACAGTGTCCTGTTGAGAGAAGCAAAAGGATGTTTTCACATCATCAACAGTTAAGTACTCAATATACAGTAGCATCAAGCCATATTTTTTCTGATGGAGACAGCAGTGACACAGGAATGGAAGTGGTTCCTAACTTAAATACACTGCTTAGAATTTATATGCTGAGCCGTGAACCTCAGAGTTCAAGTAAAACTGTTTGATGATGTCCTTTCAGTGTCCAGTGAAGTCAAACAGGAGCTTTGTATGTCCGAAGCAACAGGAATTATTTGTGCTTGCATTTGAACGCCCTGAGTTTTACAACGTGACTTGAATACCTTTGCTTTCTGCCAGAAACAGAGAGAGCCATTGCCAGTGCTGTTTATGCATAGGTTCAAGTACATCGCTACATTAAATGTAACCATGGCTTTATTAAGTAGGATCTGCTAATGTTTTCAAAAGCCGTGCGATGTGTGCTTCAAAGATTTTTCAGCTTCACACAAGCACCTCCCCTTGCACTGAATGCAATGCTTGGTTTTTATCATGGGAAGACCTCTTAAATTGACTTAACTAACTATTGTGAAAATGTTACTGCACCATGGCAAGGATTACACTTTCACATGGAAAAGGATGTGAATTTATTGGAAATAATTGACATAAACCTAACAATTCCTTTGTCCCTCTGTCCATCAAAGCCCTTAACACCACCTAGGCTGAAATATGCCATAGCTGTGCTTGTCATTGATCACTGTTATATATTGTACTATGTGTGTGATTTTTCTGATGTAGGTGGGCATGTGAAATTGATAGATGAATGTATTTGTTGTTTTTTTTATTGTTGTTTTGCTGTAATTTTATACTGCAGACACTGTGATGCACAAGGAAAACCTCCCACTGGGACAATAAAGTCTATCTTATCTCAAACCCGTCTTGCATCCATTCTGCATGTACACTACTGTTCCATATTTTTTTTCTACATAAACAGTGTGACTCAATTTGAGATCAGCAACCTACAACCATAGATTAATTATTCATCCACCACAAATTAGATGAGGAAGAATGTGATATAGACTACATCTGTATGTTCTCATTTCAATTAAAGATGGATTATTCTGAGCTGCAACAACATACTCAATATACCACCATTGCACTACATACAGTTTGGTAGATAGTTGAATCCAAAGTACCTAACTGCTGTGTGAGTGTTTACATTTTTGGCAGATCGGCCCAGTGGGAACTAGACCCCTAGCCCTGACAGTGTTAGTACCATATTAAACTCACTGAGCTACTGTAAAGCACCGCCATCACTTAAGTGGAACATTTTTACTTTTAAGCATGTAGCCCTTGGTACTGACTGCCCCAGATACTGTATGTTTTGACAGTTCACAATGTGCAAATTACAATGTGGAGGCTCAGTCTAGTTATTCAAGTGAGCACTTGATACTGCTTTAACCTGGAAATAGATTAAGAAATTAACCAATAATATGAGGTCAAAGGCAGGGATTTGTGTATTTCAGTATGTGCAGGATTTTTAAGCAACCAGAGCGCCAACAACCACCATGTCCATGGTATTTTTATTAATCTTCTATCTTATTTTTATACAATGTTACACTTCAGTTGACATGGAAATGAATGGTCTTTCTAAACTTTTGAATATTTGGCTCATTCTACGGACACACATTGCATTCCGAATTTACAGGCTAAAAAATTCCAAGTTTCATCATACCCTACCCCCATAATTCCTTAACTTTAGTATTTTTAGGTCCTGGCTGCTATTGGTGTGAAAGTCAACAAAACCTAGACCACCCTGTAACTACTGTAAAGGAGTTAATCAAACCTCCAAGAGAGACCAAAATGGCAAACCTGAACTGTAGAAATCATTTAAAAAATACATTTTGGAAAAATACCAGACTGAAAAGTGAATACTGAAAAACCTGTAGACCACAAGACAAATAAATACAAATGAGCAATTTTTGATCTTCAGGGACTTTAAACTGATATATTTTAATTAAATAGAACCACTCACAAAGGGAGAAAATACCCAACATCTGAGAGCAACCTTCATGTACCCTTTTCAAAACCTTTTGATATAGAGACAGTGAAAGGTCTACATGAATGGATTTTTGAAAAGTGTTTTGAAACGAGGACAGCACATGCATAGAACACACATTTGATATCTATTCGTTGTCTTTTATGCCCTTTTCTACTTTGAAGAGGTCATCCTGAGAATTTTTTTCTTAAGAGACAAATAATTATTTATCTTCACACATATTTATCCCACAAAAATGTACCTACTCATCTTACGGTCATTTTTTAAAAACTTTGTCTCTATTGTGATGTCCCTCTCTTCTGCCTTCTGCTTGTGAAATTGGTTTGACTTACTAGCTCAGGAGCCAATACACAGAGTTGGATAACATCAGGAAACTACCTATACCTGAGTAGTTTTGGCCTCAACCTATTCATTATTACATTATTTTACCTTAAGTTGACAATAAATGTAATTTTAGAAACTTTATTCATGAGTGATTCCATTTTTTGTCACTGACTCTGAGCCACTTCATGACAAATGGGACTTGTCCAAACTTTTTGGTTAGGTTAAAGCCTTGTCTCAGTGTCATGAATGATGGCTTGTTCTTTGGTAAATGTAATCCTTTGTAAATTTGAGTCAAATTGGGTTTCTGTAGGATTATTCGTTGGCCTGTCTTGTTTAGTACCTTGGGTATGTTGAGGTGTCCACACGGCATTTGTGTAGGCCTTGGCAATATACTTTTTGTTGCCAATATTGAGGGGTTTCACATGTGAAATAGTTTATTCATTTCTTCCCTAGATTCAGGTTTTAGGGAGAGAATTGTTTTGGTGGGGGTTGAGAGTAGACTTGTCCCCTGTTTTGATTTTATTTATCTAACTTTGTTTTGCCTGTTTTAGTTGAGGTACTTTAAATCAGTTAGGTGTTAGGCCATGTGGATTACAACACCTTGGTAGGGGTTGGTATTTGTGTTGTAAACTCATTAATCCCCTGTTAGGTTTGGATGGCTTTTTCCCAATAGGAGATTTGTCATCTAAATGTTTAGTGTGGGTGCAAATGTGGAGAGAGCAGTTGTCTTGGCAGCACGTTGCTGGCTGTAGAGGAGTCGCTAGTTTTCCAGTTGATTTTCTGTCTGAGCAGAATGTACGTCTTACGCAAACCTATCCATTTTAATGTAAACCAGAGTGTTCTGTCTTTTGGTCTCATCTGTGTGCTTGGTAGCATGTGAAAACAGGACCAAGTAAGGCTGCAACGACAAATCGGGACAGCGGGAAAAATCCTAGGCATTGACCAAGAAACAGCCCTCAGCCCCTGCACACCAAACTCATCCTCCAAAAACTAGAAAAAATCTTACAGGATAGTACCCATCCCCTTCTCTCCAAGTTCAGTCACAGCAACAATCTGACCCGGGGAAAGAGAGTTCTACAAAGAAAATTCAAAACAAGTAGATACAAGAACTCTTATTCCTCAAGCTATCAGCCTGTATAACATGCAAGCTTAATTAACACGTCTCTTAGCTGGTCATTTGCACTTTTACACTTTTATATCAAATTGCATTTTACTGTTTTTGGATTGATTTGTTTCAATTGTTCTTATTTGATCTATTGTTTTTATTCTGTCTCAGTGTGATCAAATGTGTTTTATTTATTATGATTATGTTATGATCTTACTGGGTATTCAATTGCTTTTACTATGGTTTCTATCTCACTTTTATGTCTGGAGCATTGGACCAAACGAATTTCCCCTGTGTGAGATGATAAAGTTGATCTGAATCTGAATCTGAATCTGAATCTGAATCTGAATCTGAATAAGCGGTTTGCAGTGCATAAGAACCCCCCATAAGTAGTGGCACGTAGACTAGGGTTTGGTGGAGTTAGATAGTTTTGCGATGGATAGACGAGGTCAGGGAGGGTCTGGTTTTGATGGTGGCTGTCTCATACCTTGTGTTGTACTTATGGTACCAGCACTAGTGTGTAAAGTGTTATGGGGGAATTTGTATTTGTTGCCTATAGGGGTTAATAATGGCCTGTGCTGTGTCAGTAGAATGTATAGTCCATATTCCTGTTTTCCCCACTGCTCATCAACAGACTGTTGCTTTTTACCAGAAATTTACATCTGCTTTCCACAATCAATGAAGAGGACAATAATACATTTTTAGTATTAAAAAATGGTAAATTCAAGGAACTGGCCTATTCTTGAACATGGTTTGGTGTTGGTGCCCAATTCGATTTTCTGAAGTGGGGAGCTAGGATTTGTTTTAAATTGAGGTCGTTTACCTCACCTTTAAGTCTAGCGGCTTTGGTAGGAGGTGCTATAGCTTATGGATTTGATTAGCTTTGGTTTGTTACTGTAGCAAGGTCCTCTTTGTTTTGGCACATAAGGATATTTTGATGGCTTGTAAGCTTTGGTGCTTTTGGTTTGAGGAACCTTATTTTGCTACTTTGGTGCAGCATCTTCAATTCCAGTTTTGAGGTTTTGATAGCTGGGATTTTGTAAAGGCAATTTTGTCAGTGTTTTGTCTAGTTGCAGACAACCTTGTTGGACACTCAAGTATAGTTTGGGTCAGGGGGTGAATACTATTCAGACTAACCAGAAATTCTCACTGTTCCCATGTTCCCTACAGAAATCCAGTGTTTTAAGATGGCTGTTCTTACCTTACATATTGTATATATAGATATGTACTTGCTGATGCTCTCAATGCCCATGTTTATCCTTCTGTTACATCTGTTCTTCCTGTTCAAGCTGCGTCTTAATTTGCTCCTAAGGATCCGAAGCTGCTGAGGCTTGGTGACGGAGTGTAGAGGATGTCACTAGTACAGTACTGGGCCGAGATGGTTTGTTTCCATTGTTATTTGTGCACATATATTTGTTATGGGATTACAGTTTGGCAAATGTAAGTCTAAGAAAACATGAGTGTCATCAAAAAAGGGTAAAAATTAACTTTGTAAATGTAAGATTTAAAATGATTAACAGTTGACGTTAATAATGGTGTAATGTGTATATTTGTTAGGTTGTCTAAATAATGTGGTGGACCTGGAAGCTGGGGAGGGAACTTGTGGGGGAGGGGTGACATCCCTCTCTCTCTGCCTTATGTTTGTGAAATTGGTTTTGTTTCCTGGCCTGGATACCCTTTTTTGTCACTGACTCTGAGCCAGTTTGTGACACTATCCGTCCACTCTTTCATGTCTGTTTCATTTTGCTCCATCTTTTTGCTATATTATGTCAGTTTGGACAAAACGGCATACAAAATGCAATACTTCATGCTACCAATTTCAAATCATGCATATGCTGATAAAAGATTTGAGACACAAGTTTTGGGACATGAGATTTTAACAATGTAATGACACTACAACTTTGTTTATTTTATACAGACCATCTATTCTCTATATGCACAAAGGCTAGAGTCTAACTTAACATGCAGTGAGTGCAAGCCAAGTAAAGCAAGTCACCAGTTTATTGCGACAGACAAACACATTCACACTTTAGTGAATTCGCCTGACTTGCAGGTCTGTGGACTATGGAGTGAAGCCACATGACCATAGGAAGGACACAAGAACTCCAGCTGGGTTCAAATCCACAGCTCTATTGCTGTGAGGTGACAATGCCAACCAGTGAGTCACTGCCATCCTTATTTATTACACACTGTAATGAAATTATTATGGTTGACTAAAGTACTCCCCTCTGTCCCAGCAACAGCAAGGATATCAGAATGCTGGCAATGAGGACAATGATGAATGTTCTGTATGCAAGCTGAAGCACTGTACTGTGTGAGTGTTTGTGTGCAAGTTAACTGTGTTCTTTTTCAGGAGTGTGAGTGCCTGCATGTATTCCTGTATGCGTGTAACATATACAAATGTATGTCAACTCATGGTAAGAGGAAACAGCATGTTCTCAACCTGTGTGCATTAATGAAAAGTGAAACATTAAAGTGACAATTTGACTTGTTCATAAGCCTCCCAAATTCAGCGTTAAATGAAAATGTCACCTTGCAATCACTGTGTCTGTGTATTTAAACCTTGTAAGGTATATCTGTGCCTGTCAACATGTATTTGTGAGTGCTAATTTGCTGGCATATTGTATCTGTATTGTATATGTCAAAAGACAGTATATACAGAAACCTGTTTTTGTTGCGAGGGTGACAGAGTACATGTAGCATAAAGGTACCGGTAAGTCATTTTCCAGCAATGACTGTAGAGCTCCATGCCACTTCCACTTTAAACTGCAGTGGCAAAGGGTGGCAATCCCTTATGCTAAAAGGCAGTTAACCACCACCTCCACTACCTTTGGTGCCTGCTCCATATTCAGTGAGTCAGAGCGCTGTCAATCTGCCGCACCATGACTTTTCCTTGTCCATGAAAGAGAAACCATGAAGCATATACAAAGCTTCCATCTATTCAATATAACCATCCATTCATGATGAGCAAGATGTATCTTCTTGAGTTAAGTGAATGCAGAATGTTATTGTAATTATAACAATTGGGTATTTTTATACTTGATCGACAAAACTCAGTATAGTTCAAATACTGCAGTTAATACCAGGAAAAAAATGAGGAGAAAGAAATCTTTGCAAATTTGATAACATACCAGCAGCCCTCTCCTACTCATTGTGTGTAGCAGCGTGTGTGTACACATTGGATTTCCAGGTTCTGGAGACTTGAGGGTGGTGGGGTGTTGTACAGAAATGCAAAAGTGATCTCTCTTTTCAAATGCATTTGATAAGAGGGCAAAAATCATTTCACAGTCTGAAGCTCTACAAAACAAGGACTTTTCAGACAAGTCCAATGTTTTCTTTCAGGAGACATGACGTCAAACACCATGCTAAGGGAATGACGTAAATCTGATGTAAATCAATAAATCAAGCACCAGTTTCACAATTTTTGCCACCAAAGCATCACCTGAGAGCTAAAAATAATAAGAATGGCCTGGCTTGGTTATCCTGTTTCCTGTATGATCTGGAATAAGAGGAATTTTTATGTCAGTTTTACTGTCACGATATTGTCACACACACACAAACGTACACGCACACAGCCGATACGCACAGTTACTCTGCGAGTGGCATAAAAGAACATGGTGTCATGGCAGAGCAGAGCAGCCAGAAAAAACAGTGGACTGCTTAAGGCAAGTGTCACTGCACTTTAACTCACACAAAAGAGTGAAGATATGCATTTTTTATGACTTGTGGTTTCATTGTGTACTGTAATAAACGTTTCTTGTGGCAGACATTTTCATCTGTCGAACACATGGAACTAATAATGGCTGCATTAATGTTATTAGTTACACCTGTGCCTTTGCTGCCATGACATGACACGCCATGAGAAGATCCTATTACAAGCTGTACTCTCTGGGATCTATTTCTTTTTTTGTAAATGGGGCCAAAAAGAATGCTTTCTGAAAATTACTCTGATAAACTAGAAAAGGTTCGTCCAGCAGCACCAAATGCACATGATTTGATCTGTGAGAAAGAGGAAAGTGGAAAGTGTACTATATAGTGCTGAAACACACATTGCACACAGTTGCATAAAAAATGTATTTTGACTGTATGGGAATATCAGCAGAACATGTTTCTTTTTCATTTCATTTTCATTTTTTTCCAGATTACAGATTTGACCTGATCAGGTACATCTCTAATGTACTTGTTCTAGCTACTGTATGTGCTGCAGACATGTTCAAATCATAGAAGACAGTAAGAATAAAGAAATCAAAAATGAACATCCATATAAACTATATATCAAAATGCATCTCTTCAATAACAGCCCAGCATGGAAACGATGACCGCTCCTTCAGACAGAGAGAGAGAGAATAAGAAAAGTGGACAGGGGATGAAACTAACGAAAAAAGTAGGAGAAACATACCCTATGGAGACGAGGCTGAGTGATGGAAGAAGCACAAACAAACTAATGAAATCATGAAAGAAGCATGCACAAACAGAAATATATATTGAAAGAGCAACCAGGAGTAATAACAAGTAACACACACACACACACACAGAAGGGCATAGAGTGCCACGGAGAACAAGATAAACAAAAAAAGTTAAGAAGGGAGAGACACATGGAGAGGGATGTGAGTGAGATGATGAGCAAATGGAATAAAGTTTGCAAAGGTGAGTGGCTAAGAGAGTAGTGTAGTGGTCTAGTGATTCACACTGTGGTTTCAGCGTCTATTCCACTGAAAGGTCATGGCTTCTTTTAAACTAACTGTTACCACCTCTGCCTTTTGCTCCCTGTATATACTACTGTGGAAGCCTATAGGGGACTATATTAAAATTTTGATGTAAACTTGAAAATGAAAATGTAATTCCACAATAGCATTATAATTTTCCACATATGTATGTGTGTATGTGTGTTATTTGAGTAAAAACTAAAATGAAAATGCAATAAGATTAAGTCTTTGTAAATGAAATGTCAAATGTCGTTTTCATTTTCAAATTATTAGAAAATTGTTCAAAAATTTAATTAATTCATGCATTCATTTCATTTTTAAATTGATAATGGCCATAAAACTCACGAAAAACGCAAAAGGCCCTCTCTAGAACCAGTGTTTGGTTTGTCCATTCTGGGCTACTGTAGAAAATGGTGGTGCAACATGGCGGGCTCCATGGAAGAGGATCCCTATCTAGATATAAAGGGCTCATTCTAAGGTAACGAAAACAAAATGATTTTTATTTTCAGATGATTATACACTAATTAAAACATAGTTATGAATATCATATTCCATTTCTGCCATGTCCGTTCCACTAAATGCCACTAAAGTCCGCACACTGTACCTTTAAATCATGCTTGCACAAATGGAAAATTAGGCTACATTGTTTATATTGCATTTTAATTTTCAAATTTGATTTTGCACCATCTACTGTACATGACTTTGAAAATTAAATGTCAAACAGCTTTTCCATTTTCATTTTAATATGGTCATAGAATGTCCATATGAGTATGTGAAAATGAAAATGCAAATTGGAGTATTGCATTTTCATTTTAGTTTTTACTCAAATAACACATACATATGTGGAAAATTATAATGCTATGGTGGGATTACATTTTCATTTTCAAGTTTACATTATCATTTTAATATAGTCCCCTATAGGTTTCCATATACCATAGTTTGCTTGCTTTGCTTGCATGTGTGTGCAGCATGAATGTGTGTGTGTGCGTACGTGTGTGCTTTGTTCCCTCAGTGGCAGCAGTGCTATTGCCCATTCCTCATGCTCCAGCCAGGACTAGTGTCACCCTGAAGCACAGAGCCTGAGTTGTGACAGAAGACTCTAGCCAACAGGGACAGACTAAATGCCACCTAGCCTGCTGTTTATGGGTGTGAAAGTATGTGTGTGTGTGTGTGTGTGTGTGTGTTTGTGTGTTTGTGTGCACTCGTGCATGCATGCAATTTTTAAAAAACACCAATTCTAGACCACTTGTATTACTGCGCTGGGACAATTTCTGAAACCACAGTGCTGGAATAATAAATTACACATTCTTCTATTGACTCCCTTCACCGATAACAGTTAAGGCGATAACTGCCAAAACTGTGAAAGGGCTTGTGTATATTCGGAGATTCATGGTCTTATAGTCCATTGACTTATACTGTCATTACTGACAATGCCACAGGCAGTTAGAGACAGTTTCTTTGAGTGTAGCTGTAAAATCAGCTGAAAAGGGGGGGTTATTTTTTCAACTGGATTTGGTTCTAAAACACCTCAAAGGATGAGGCTATTAATTTTCTATGTGTTTCTTATTGTCAATAAATCTCATGTGCAGAGCCAAACAAACAATAAATTGATCCTACTTACAAGTATTGTGTGCAGATCCAAAGCCTTCTATATCTTATTCCTCTGTGCCGTAGACCTCCATTGTTATCCTACAGAATGTTCTATTACAATGTACATTGTAAGTTTCTCAAAGAACTTAAGTAAAAAGTAAAGAGGTTGCAATATGTAGCACAACAAGCTTGTGTAGCACTGTAAACGGAACTGGGCATGCACTGTGGCATCTGCGTTATACAGAACTACTCTCTGGAGACTGGAAACGTGATCACTGTTATTAGTTTTTGGAGCCTTGTTTAAACAAACTACAGTGTTTTAAAAGGAACATGTCATCCAGTCCAGTGGTCTCGCTCACTGATGTGTTTTTTAAAGGTTTTGGACAACAATAGAGGTCAACAGCACAGAGGAATAAGATATATCAGGCTTTGGATACACACATAATACTTACAAGTAGGATCAATTAATGTTGGTTTGGCTCTGCATATGAGATTTGTTGTCAATAAGAGAAATATAGAAAATCGCCAGTCATGTATATGGTATACTGTATGTATATGTACATATGTATGTGCTTAGATTTGTGTTATCCATAGTTATCATGGAAATCCTACATTCTCTACTTATCACAGTGAACAGTTTCTCTAACTCTGTAACTATTCTGAAAATCATGATAGACAGCTGCCTAGATACACTTTGACAGAATAGTGTACCAGCTAAGAAGTAAGAACATAACTATTGGTTGAACTGTTGATTGCCACTGTGACCACTACGATAGCTACATCAGATTTAATCGGAACTACATAAATCTGAAGGAATTCTTTAGGATGTTAGGAAACCTAGACATTCAACTGAAACTATCTGCATGGCTAGATACTACTAAGGGCAAGTGAGAGGTGTTTTGGGGTATTATTTGTGATGTGGATGAAATGGTCTGTTTTTGCTGTCCGTTTTCACAACATTTTCACAGAGATATAACAACAAAAGAAAACTGCAACATCAATATCAGCATCCTCACTGTCACACCACTGCCATCAACATTCCCATCATCAACATAATCAGCATCAATATCATCATCATCATCATAATCATCATCTTCATCATCAGTATCCCCCCTAACAGTTCTCCACTTACCTGCTTGTGTCCTGAAGAGAATAGTGAATCCACAGAGAGGACATGACTGTAACTAAGCTGAGCTGAGGTTTTTTGTTTTGTTTTTTTTCCTCATACAGTATTTCTTCTGATCTATATTTGTATCACTGGTCGGGTTTCTGAACCAAGTCCATCCCATCAGTAGAGGCTACTTAAAGTTAAACCCCGCTTGCTCACTGTCCCACTGTCTCAGTGGTTAGGGTGCCAGGTCAGTGGTCAGCTGGTTGATACAGGTGACCCCGTGTGATGGAGGTCTAAAGGAAAAGGATGTTTTCAGTAATGGCTGATGGGTGGGTGAGGTGTTGCTGAGTTGAGCGCATTAGTGAAGTCAGTCTAAGATTGACAGTAAGGTTGTTGTATGCGCTTTCGGTGGAATTGAAAAGGGAAGATTGACAGGGTTGATGCTGAATCCAGCTCCACCTGTATATGCTCATTAAGTACACAGACTTTCTAATATGTCGATTGAAGGTTCTACAAGAAGATTCATCAAAGAAAGGAAGACAAGCTGGCAGGCATCAGCCATTCTGTACTAACTGATTTATTCAAAATAGCTCTGTGGTTAATAAGTAAATATATGCTGAATTAATAACTGATTCACAGGCTGGACTCAGAGTATAGAAATAAAAGGAGGAGAGTGTAAAGGATGTGAAAATGAGGGAGGAAAGGTCTCACTGTGCACGAGTTGTGGCACAAATAAACAGAAGGAAGAAATGTTCAGATGCGGGAAGAAAGGACAAAAAGAAAAAAAGGAAGGGAATGAGTGACTGAGAGAGAGACGGGGTGTCGACTACAGAAATATACGAATGACTTTTACTTCATGTGCACGCTATTCAAAACAGAATATTGAATATGTGCCTTTTCTCCAATCTTGAAACTCTCCACTCATTTTCTGCTCTCTTTTCAGTTTCCATCTGTCATTCACTCTCTCCCATCCTCATTCTCCCCTACTGTTCCTCTCGCTCTCTCACACTACCCTTTGAAGTGAGTGTATGTCCTCTGTTGTGTGAGTGCTTTTGGACATGCTTGAGTATATATGTACATGCATGCTTGAAAGTGTACGCGTTACAGTATGCATCAGTGTACATGTGCATGTAAGTCGTAAATGCAAATGATGTGTGCGTGCTTCATATAAATGAGTGAAGGTGGGCGCACTTGCATGCCTTCTTGTGATTGTATGAAGGTGAGGTAAAGCCGCGTGCAGGGTAGATAACCCAAAGTCAGACATTGCTGTGTTTGGTTGAGCCACACATGGGGGGAGAGAGACCAGAGTTTTATCACGCACTAGTGTGTGGTTCAGAGGGGAAGGCAGGAAGCAAAAGAGAGAAGGAAGGAGGGAAAATGTGGAGGGTGAGAGGACAACATGAAAGAAGGAGGAATGAGAGACGGAAGTAGGAGAAGGGGAAAATAAAGAGTAGAGAGTGAATAGAAAGTGCGATGTTTGGTCATTTCACTTAAAATAGCTGACGTGGAAAAGAAAGAGAATGTGTTATTGAGAGAAACAGAGAGGGAGAGCTTAAGCTCTTGTTTGTACCCTGTGCAGGTAACAGCATGTTCTGCCCTCCAGTCCAATAACTGGCCTGTTGGATGCATCCAAATTGAAAAGCATATGAGTGCATCTACCTTATTATGTGCATCTCTCTCTCCCTCTTTCTCTCTTTTCCCTTCCTAAATTCCATTTTTCTTCATTTTTCTCTCTGCCGTTCCCTATATATGTTTTATTCTTCTTCCTCCTCCCTCCATCCTTCCCTTTTTAGAGCCGGACAATCACTATTTCCTCAATAATACAATCTAATCAATCACTATTCTTTTATATTTCAGCTTTTTTCTTTACACGCTGTTCAGATTTTCCTGGAAAGGTTGAGTACGCTTTAGTTCACCACAGTATAACCTGCGCAGAAAATAGATTGGATCAGGGTCAACCTGTATTCATTTTCCCTCATTCTGTGTGGCTGTGTTCATGGAAATGAGTGGTAACATTTTAATTTTCTTTTCTTCTCACTTTTCCTGCTTGAGCTTCATATATTGTACTGTGTACCAAATAAAAATCAGAATTTCTCCTGTTTCCCCTGTACTATCTTTGTAGAAAAATATGGACGTATCATCTCTGATGTCTCCCATTGGTTTCTGACAGGGCTTTTTGGAGCCTGGAGCTTGTGTTTACTGCTAGCTGGCATCTTGTCAGTTGTTTTAATCTGGACAAGCCATATTTCAAAAGAGAACGAAACTTGGGTGGAGCTGAGGTTGACTGAGCTAGCAGCAATCATGATTAAGTACTGAGGCCTGACAGATACCTGTCAATCATGAAAACAAAATTATTTAAGACATTGATGGAACGATGTTTTTTAGCTACCAAGATACATATTGTAAGGGATTGGGGTCTTAATTAAATGAGAATTTAAGGAAAAACCTGAATAAATTGTATAATTGTAAATAGTTTTTTAGGCCAATACCAAAATAGATACTTAAATTCACTGAATAATTCAATATTTTTCATATGATCAAGACAAACATTTTTCATAGGAATTCCTTTAATTTGTTTTTATTTTTAAAAATCATGTGCTGGGTTTGCAGTTGAAAAATAAACTTCCCAATGCTAAATGACTTTAAACATATTGTTGGCATTTCTATACATTCTACACAATTTCTTCTTATCGGCAGACATATACTGTATAATACTTATATTGGCCGATATATCTGCCTGACCATTTTATCAGTCTAGCTCTAGCTTCCATATAGGGCACAAGGGGTCACTGAATGGTTTAAAGTTATAATTTCGAAGATTTCATTTAAATAAATGTCTGTTAAGTCACTATCTATCGCCTGGTGATTGAACCTGTGGTCCGCTGATGAGAGCCCTTGCATTTGCAGTATTATGATTATGACAAACCAGGTGTCGGTGGCGACTTTCCCGCCATGCATTCAAATTAGCGGAGCTGACGTAAAAGACTTGCTCTTCATAAGCTTGTGTGTGAGGCAGCTTTATCTTTTAAAAGCTTTTTCTTATTGCCTTTTTACTCACAAAGCTTTTATTGCACGCACAGTAACTGTCTCTCCTGTGTTGCACTGTGAGCTGAGCCCCGCCCCTCAGTGCTCCTCAGAGCAAAGGAGAGGAGATAAAGTAGCGCAGCCATAAATGACGGCAAAACACAGTAGAGACTCTCACACTAAGCTGAAATACAACGAGTGCACATAAATTAGGTAAATCACATAAATAATCAGTCTCTGCTGCATATTGCTGTCATTTATGGTCGCGCTACATGCTCTCTTCTCCGCTCCACTCGTGTTTCAGCGAGGGCTCCGTGTGTGTGTGCTGCACACACAGCAGAGCAGAGGACAGTGAACCAGGTGAAGTACTTGAGCTGACGACAACTACACTCATTACGTTATTGTAAGTGCAACCAATGCTTCGTGAGTAAAAAGCCAATAAGAGTAATTTATTGACGTTATCTGTGCAAAAGACACACCTGCAATTACCGCTTATCACCATATGGTGCCGCCAAAGAAGACCAAACAGAGATCTTGGAGATTATAACTTTAATATAGTGTATAAAATGTGAAAATGTGAATCATATACTATGGCCTTCACAGTCACCAGATATCAACCCAATTGAACACCTGATTTGGAGCAAGTGGAGATCTATAGTATCTAAGCCAAGCTGTAGCTGTTCTGGAGGCTCATAGAGGGCCAACAAGTTAGTAAGACACTTTATGTTGGTTTTTCTTTTAATTTGTCTTCCATACTCATAAAACCACATCTTCAGGGATGCTTACCATTACCTTATCACTCTGCTGCTTGTTCCTTCCCTACTTCTGCCTCACTGCTTTCGACTCCTCTTTCTCTACTCTCCCTTCCATCCTTCCCTCCACGTTCATGTATCCCTCCCTCTCTCTCTCTCTGTCTTTTTTCCCTGGTAGCCTGGACTAATTGTTACATCGTTCTAGCACTAAAGTCACCCTGTGTAGGAAGCGTGGCTGATCGCCGCCGGGTCTAACACAGCACGGGGGATGGGGAATTGAACAAGCATTGGCCGTCAGAGCTGGTTAGCCTCACAGAGCTCCTGTCACAACTACAATCACAATACAACCTGTTTACTACCCAGGCCCCCTGCAATTACCAGCTCCCCAGCAGGGGCCAAGCTAGCGCCTGGGGAGAACTAACACTATCAGCAGAAAGGGAGGAGGAAGAAGGAGGGAGGGAGAGCCCCATTAAGAGGCAGGGTGGTGGATAAGTGACAAATCCTAGAGGGACAAGCATGCTGAGATTATGTGTGTGTGTGTGTAGATGTGTGTATGGTTGGGAGAGAGATTTGATGCTAAAGGAGGGGTGGAAGGCCATGGTGTTGTACTATGCACAAAGCAGGGTAGAGGAAGGGAGGAATTTGGCAAATGTAAAGGCAAGTAATGGAGGTTTAGTGTTATAGGGCCCTTGGAAAATCTGCCTTTTTCTATTAGTCTATAAATCCACCCTTAAAATGATTGAATCAATCAAGGAAGAAACCATGTAGGCAATAAATGGATATAGTGAATGGACAAGGATTTTAGGGTGCTGGGAATGAAATAAAACTGTATAATACTATTGATGTTTTCAGGATGTAGTTGTATGTGAACCAGCCTGTTGCCATGACCTGGCCCCTGACTCATAGGGACAGTGGGGCAGTGAAACAAGCAGCAGCACGGGGCCCCTACGACACAACACTGCTTCTCAACTGTCACATGTTTAGCAATGTGGGTCCAATCTGAAGGTGTTGCACAGGTTGTCAGTAGAATGAATCTATTTTCTATATTTTCATGATATCACCCATGATGACATTTGAGTTTTTGGAATGAATGGTAAGACATACGTTGGGCAGCACAATAAATAATTTACAAAAACAACACTACCCTTGACTGCAGACATGAACAGATTCTGAAAGCATCTTTGATAAGAATTGGTAATGGAACATGAACCAAGGACACCAAAACTATTTCTTTTTTCAAGATATTCAGGCTATGTAATCAATTACTGTGGCAGCACAAATACAATGATGAAGCAGTTCTGGCGTTACAGAGCACAACAGATGTGCACTTCACTTTTTTGTCTTGTTAATCCTTCTCCAATGTCATTAGAAGTAGCTCTTAATTTGATTGCAGTGGATTCTGAAAATGTTGTTTATCTCTCCACCACAGTGCCATGTGCTGACATTGTTGCAGGTTAAAACTCTTCACTGTAGAGTGTCACTCTGGAAAATTACTGCTGCTGGATAATTATTGCCATCCAAGATAAAAGGGCCTTTGTAACATAATCTAGTATATTGTGCTTTTCTTATTACAAGCAATAATAACAGACCCACTATACAGCCCCGGACTGCAGGAACAGTTAAATGGATATGTAACAAAGTCTGGAAAGGAGAAGTAATATCTTAATTATCAGCTGATTAGTCATTTACATACCAATTGTAGCAGGCAGTGGCAAGTCAGAGGATGTAAAAGGGCTGAACAGCAAGAAACATAAAGTATGTCTCAATACAGATAAAGCAGCTGATAACCAGCCTGTCATAAGTGGGTTTTCTTTGATGTAAGTGTTTGGTACAGCATAGATTTCATTAGAGGGACATGGGTTAGTTGAGAAACAGTGGGTTAGGGAGCCCGTACCACCTGGACTAACTGTTATAAAACTCTCAATAGGTCCCACAGACTTCACTTTTTTTCCAGGAGTATCTGACAAAACAGCTTTTCATCTGTAATTAACCTCATTGGTGGAGTAGACAACTACATTATCCACACATTGAACCAACAGTCCTCTATACACATAATGCGTTGGAATTGAGATATTAGTTTTGAATGAGTTGCACCTTCTTATCTATACCCTTCCCAAACACAATACAATTATATTTGGTCTATCCTCTTTCCCTCTAATCCACCAACCATGTTTTTCATCCTCTCCACCATAAGTCATCAGATACTCCTGGAAGCCATTCCCACCTTAAATCTCATCATCCCCCCAATCTGTCTTTCATCTTTCCTTCTCCAATCTTTCCATCTCTCCCCATCTCAGTCTTCTCTAACAGTGGGAATAGCTGTAGTGATAGTCAGCCGTGGTCTAGAAGTGGAAGGAGTGTTTTTCCTCTTTCTCCCGGCCCACTTACACTGCACATCTACGCGGATGGACTTGATGGCAGCCACCCCCACCCCGTTGTCGGCCTTGCAGTAGTAGCGACCCCCCTGCACCCTCTGGATGCCCTCGATGCGCAGTGTCTCATTGTAGATGGATGTTTCCTGGAACTTGTCTGATGCGCTGCCTGCCGTCTTCGTCCACCGTACCTAAAGAGAGCGGGGGAGGGGAGGCAAAGATGCTGTCAGTGAAAGCAAGGTGTACTGAAGGACAGAATAGGTCAAAGAGTAATGGAAGAAAGTTGAGATAGAAACAGAGATAGATTATGATAGTATTTTAAAATACTGTATGGGCAAAAAATTTGAAAAATCATACTCCAACACCTAGCATCACTGAGTGGAGTGGTCATACGTGTGCTCTTTTGCACCTGTAACTACACCCAACAGTGATGTCACAGTGTACTGACACACCTTGGAGTACACTTGTAAATCACTGCGGCAAAGGTTACAACAAACTTCTCTAAACTTGATTGCCTAAAAAACTAAAGTTAAGTGTTGTTTGTGCCTCTATGCGTGTTCTAGCGAAATGTGGGTTGTTTGTAAAAAAAAAAAAAAAAAATCCAATTAATAGCATATGATGGACAGCCCAAACAGGATTTTATCAAAGTGTAGCTTTAAAACATAAGTCAAGGCACTGAATCACTGAGTCCTTGAGCTGTAGAAATGCACGTCTACATAAAGCAAATTAAATGACAAAAAAAATAAAGGGAGAGTGCATGAGTAAGACAGACAGGACGGGTCTTAATTTCACTGGAAAGGTCATTAAATTGTCTGAATATCTGATTAAAATTATAAATGCAGTTATATTTTTCCTCCTTGAGATAAAATCTGTCTCTGTGCTACAGAGTGGAAGTTAATGACACTGAGCGCTGTAGTCGTGGTGTCCATGATGCTAAAAACTCAGACCATTAAGAGTTTTGACAAACTCTATATGGCTTTTTCACGCTTCAATTATCTCATCAAGCCGTGGGAACGCTACTCGGCAGACAGCTACATGATATTTTCACTCGCTTAATCAAATGCACAAACATACACTCACATTTGAGAGATACATGAAAGCCTGAAAACTCATCAACTGGAACATTATTCTCACTCGTGTTGTGTGTGTGTGTGTGTGTCCGTGTGTGCAACTGTGTGTGTACATTCCATTAATCCCTATTAACCCTTCTGTCTGTTATCAACCTCAACGAGACTATCAACCATGTCCTGTTGAGGAGGTCGGAGAGGATAATGGGCAAAAGTCACCGATATGGTGTGTGTGCATGCAAACGTGTGTGTTCCTGCTTTCATGCACACTTGCCTGCTTGTGTTCCTGGATGTGTACACAGTATCGGTGTACATATTCACTCCTGCTTGTGTGTGTGTTGGTTAGAAAGCAGGTTATATGGATTAGCGGATTATCAGGGCCTGTGTAAACGCTCCCTGTCTGTTTATTCAGCTCTGTTTGTGGGAGGGATTTGGAGGAGGCAGACTGCCATTGATCAAACCAGCCAAGGTGAGCAATGAACCGAACCCTGTCTCTCCATGGTTTAGTGACTCCAGTTTGCATGCATGAGTGTGTGTGTGTGTGTGTGTTTGTGTGGACCTTTGCGAGAGTCAGAGCAAGGGAGGGAGTGAAAGTGAGCATGAAGTGTGCATCTGTGATCCTCTGCTTTTATCCTTTCTCTTCAAGGATTAAAAGATGGATAAAAATTTTACAAATTATGGACGTTTTGTTTGTTCTAGCTTTGGAACGGAAGCATTCTGGAGTTATTCATAGGATTAGAGTTCAGGAATATTAAGATTAGACTGAAGTTTAGATGAATTCAAATGACAAGATTATGTGATAGGTGGGTTTGGGGGAGAAAAAAAAATACTGTATTTCAGTGTGTTTGTGTATGTGCGTGTGTGTGTAATTTTTTTTGAAACAGGCAATAGAATGAAAACAGAATGCTGTATTGCACTCAAAAGATTACAGTCAGTGGAGATGGAAGCAGCATATGAGCTTACAATAATGCTGCTGAGAGTAATGTTAGATAAGAAGATCCTGTGGTAAAATGCATGAGAAAAGTATGTAAGAAGACAAGAATGGTGGAAGGAGAGAGGAAAAACAGTGCAAGTTGGTGAGGAATACAGTAAATAAGAAGCAGGTATGTGTGTGAGGAAAAAAAAGAGAGCATGTGTAAGTGAGATTTTTTTTTTTTTTTTCCCTGCAAGTGAGAGTGAGTAAGAAAGAGAATGAGAGGGAATGATATATACAGTATCGCTGGCAGCTGTGTGATGGGGAGAGAAAAAGTGCATCACACTGGGACTTGCTACACTGGGGAGGCAGATGAAGCAAAATAGAGAGAGGTGATATTGCGAATAAAGGGGATATTGTGTGCGATGCAGATGACAGCCAGGCGGCAGAGGAGCCTTTATCTGCCTGTGACACCAGCAGCTTAAAACCATCACCTGCGCTCTCTTTCTCTGACTTCCTTCGCTCTCCCTCCACACCTCCTCCTTCTGTCTTCCTTCAATACTCGTGTGACGCTGCTCCTTTTTTTTTTCCCCTATTCAGGTCCCAATGGATTGGTCTGGATATGTTTTTCTCTCCCTCATCTTCTCTTTGTCTGGGCATTTTTCTCTTACTTACTTACTTTATTACTTTACACAGTACAGCAAAGCCAAACACTCGCTTGTCATCAGATCTTGTGTCTAAATGCACTTCCATTTAAAAAAACATACACATTCCCCCAGACTTTCTCCCCACGCAGACACACACACGCGTGTGGGGAGATGAAGATGCATTTGTTGAGTCAGTGCCTTCTGTAATATTAGCTCTTACATTTGGTAAGAAGTGTAATGTGAAGAGAAGGTTTGGGATCCCCTGGGATCCAGCTCGACATGAAATGCAGCAGGTTTTGTTCAATCTTTCTGTATTCAGCTGGGGAGCTGTATGCTGTTTAGGACACAGATGTTTGAACGGGAGAACAGAAACAGTGCAGGGAAAAGAAGAACAGCCTTGTCAAAATATTGCGGAAGGAAGTTAGGGACCACTTTGTGGTTGTATTTTTATGGGAGGGTAAGTGGATGGTGCAATTAGGCCCTATTCAAACTGTGGTTATTGAGGAATGCACTAAAAATACCGACCAGAACCAAGCAGGCTTGTAAAATTTCCATTAGTGGTCACATGTTGTGTGATCATCACTCACAGTAATTCCCTTTTACACAACATTTGTTTCCAACCAATGCATTGCACTATCTGCACTAAGAGAACCATAAACAGTAATAACTTGTCCCTTGAATAATATCACACTGCCTCGTTCCCACAGGAGAGAAGTCAGTAAAGTATAGATGGTTGAGTCTTACAGTCATGTTTGGTAGAACAGTCTAGAGTGTAGTACCCCCTATCATCTGTTATTCCATTCATTTTAAAATATATTTTGAGATTTGATGTTATTCAGTTGTCTTTGAAGTTTCAATGTTCAAACCCAGAAAGTAAAGTCAATATTATTGGGTGAAACACAAGTCTTCCCATTTAAGGCTTAAAGCTGAAATACGTAACTTTTTGCACATTGTCATCCTCTCCTGCAGAGTTCCCACTACAGCAAAGAGGTTTTGGATGAACGTCTACTTCTCTCATGAAATATTGAGTCAATACATTTTTTCAAGGACTCATTATGGTCTCAATTGCTAAATGAGGGCCCTCTAATAAGTGTGCTGGTGGTCATTTTTGGAAATAATTGCTCCATCAATAAGATATAAAGACGAATAGTAGCTTTGATGTCTGCCGTGTGGGCATTCATTGACAGCTGTGATTGACAGTTGGCTCACTTGCTGCTCTCCCTGGCTCTGGGACTCGTACTCGACTCAGATTATTGTTGCAATATTTCAGTAAGTTTAATGTTACTTGATAACGATACCTGCCATGTTAGTTAGCTAATGTTAGCACAAGTCTGCACTGCTCAGTGTTCCTGGTAAGTTAGCGTTAGCTTCAGTCTGAGGTAATGGGGCATGTTTCCAGACTCTTATTTGGAAGGTCCTGGCTCCAAATGGAAAAGATAGCACCGACCGTAAGCAGCAACAACAAACCAATGGGTGACGTCAAGCCTTGCTACATCCATCTTTTTATACAGTCTATGCATGTAAATCAAGATTAATTTAACATTAGCTCACAGAACGTTTCTCCAGCCACAGTAGATGCACTGTATTCCATGATATAGACACACCTCGGTGCGTGTTTTTTAGGTGCACACACCTTGCAAAATCCACTGCAATCCAATACAACAACCCTGCAACAAACCTAATTTTATGAAGCTTATAAAGTTCAGTTATGGACAAAATATTAGATACATTTTTCAATGCTCAGTCTCAAAAATGATGAGAGTTGAATCACCACCTCTCTGACACATTGTCAACAAAAACTGAACATTATGAGCTTGATAAAGGCGGGATTTATTGCAGAGGTGTTATATTGATATGCTTTTGATAGTCACATTCTAATAAATACCTAATAAACTGACGTCAGATCAGACCCTACCTTTAAATCAGTAGATCAAGTCTTGACTTGCAGAGAAAGAGAGAAGGACAGTAGATACCATTTATGCATGTTGAATATGGATCATGGACATATGGACAAAGGGAGAAGAGAAGAGAAGAGAAGAGAAGAGAAGAGAAGAGAAGAGAAGAGAAGAGAAGAGAAGGAGAGAAAGGTGTGTGCTTCTTAAGGTGGTGAGGGACAAGAAGACTAATGTGTGTCAACTATACTGACAGGTCAGTGGCCTGCAGCTGTCTGTCTAAACATTGCTCTCCCTCCCTCTTGTATGTGTGTGTCTGTGCGTGTGTGTGCAGGTGTGTAGTTACCTCCATCTCCTACCCCTCTTCTCATCTTTCTCTTTCTCTTTCTCTCTGTCTCTGTTTCTTGTCATTCTATCTCTAGTTGGGACTGTTGTTTACATCTTGTTCTCTGTGTTAATGTGTTATAAATATTCTCTGCAGCTGTCACAAATAATAAAAATAATACAGACAAACTGCTTTGATCTGATCCTGAATTATTAGGATGCAGCCTGCAAACTGGACAGGTCGCCTGTCGATCCCATCAGATACTCACATTTACATTTCTGCCTGAGCAATTAAGAGGCAATAATTCAGCAGCTTTGCAAATAATTGCACCACAGGAGACAATTTATTTCTACAGAAAATGTCCAATCAGAAGTACCAGGGTCAGGAAGCAAACCCAGAACTGACCACCACTACTCTCTGACCCTATGCATGTTGTACATCTGATTTCATGTTATATTCTGGACACTGGCACTGTTCATATTCAATGTAATTCACCATCAAAATAAGCACAAAGCATAAGCACTGAATAAAATACTACTGTGAAAACTTAAAACCCTCCTTGTTTGACATCACGGCAAGCAATGCTTAGCTTGCAAAGCTGTTGCCTCTATATGCCACTGCTGCTTCCTGGGGTGTTACAAGTTTGAATCCTCAATATTCCCTTTCAGTAACTCACCAAGAGCTTGCCAGGCCTGCCTTTTACAATTTTTCCTTACTCTTTTCTTGATGTAGCGCCAGTGGAGTCGACGATACAGTGATTTATCCATCCAACTGGCTCACTTACCGTGAATAGGCTTAAGATGGTAATCCTGTTATCGGGGAATACTACTTGGCACAGATGCAGACCCAAACACACACACACACACACAGGCACAGACAACCACAAACACACACATAAGCACACTGGATGCATCGTCTACGAGAGAGTGTGGGAAGAAATAATAAAAATGACAGTGACAAAAAGAGAAGCAGGTTGGTAATAGTAGCTTAAAATGATGAACAGACAATGAGCAGTAATTGTCCCCATTTAGCTTTACAAACAACGGCTAAATTGAATGACTTAAAGTGACAAGGTGTGGATGAAATACAGTACAAAGCTAAAACTAACTTCTGCGTCTATTGTAATTATCTGTCATCAGGAAAAGAGATGAAGGGATGGAATTAAGCAGGCAAGGGTAAAAAAGTAAATCGAAAGAGTGAGAGAGTACAGTAAATACAATTTCAAGCATCACCGAGTGCTACTCTACTGATTTATAGCATCAGGTGTAGGGATGTTGAGACAGAAAAGAGGGGAGAAAGAAATAGATGTAAAAGGAGAGAGGAAAAGGCAGGGATGAAACAAGGACATAAAAAAGGGTCAATATGTAAAAATTTGGGAGTGTATAGAGAAATATGAGATGTTTATTCATAACGTGAGTTAAATGGCACTTACATTGCGGAATCTCCATTTATTAACGATTGCCGCAGTAACTGACAGGACTACGTTAACACATACTATGCAGGATTTGGCAGTAGCTAGAACAAAGCCGTGAATCAGATAAATAAAACAATATTTTCTGATTGTTTAATGTTCACTGCACGTCCTAAAGCACAAGCAAACACACCCACACCTCCGCACAACCCTGCAGGAAGGTGCCGCATTGCCGGATTTTGTGTGAATGCAGCCGTAGTGCACGCTTATCCTGTCCGCTTTGGCCTCTCTGCTCTGCATGTGTGTGTGTGGAGCTCAGCCCGGCCTTTGGTCAAACACACAGATAGCAGAGGAGCAGCACACAGCACACAGCAAAGGAGAGAGACAGAGAGGCAGGGGGAAACACTGAAGCAGCGATGTAACCTGGTCGCTACTATGAGTCCCAACCTCACACCCTGCATGCTGTTATTGGCTGGGGGCTACACACCAACTGCCCAAAGGTTGATGCCCAGAAACGTCCCAAACACAGCACAATAATAGGAAAATAAGAAAATACAGGCAGAGGGCAGAGTCTCTGCAGATATGTACACCACCACACACTTGTGGGTCATAAGTGATGACTGAGAGGGATTATTTTTGTATGAGTCCATATATTGTTTTTTTTAGGAAAATCCTGCATAGTATGCCTTTAAGCAAACAGTGTAACTGGATTTTTGTCATTATGAACATTGATTTCACATCAATAAACACACAGCACAGCAATTAATGTATCTGTATCTTATGTATTTGAATAAAACTGTGCAACAGTTGCCATCAGTCTGTTTTTTTTTAATATATCAGTTTGAAACACCTTCCACCCTTTGGTGCAGAGATCACACAGCAAAAGGTTCAATAAAACTGACTCATTGATATTGAACACGCCATCCCTCTCTCTAACCTTGTCATACAATATGAATGCCTTCTGCTCTTTCTGCTGCTGTAATGTGAGACCAAGGCTGTGATGAAATTACAGGAAGCAGAGGAATCATCAGCATTTGCGATAATGTCAAGAACCTTGGAAAAAAAATATACAGCATATATAAAATGTGCATTTATGAAGTCATTGAGACTGGTGGTGGTGTTGCACACTTTGCTTGTAAACATAAATTATACACTAAAGCTCAATAAATTGTTGATAAATTTTGAGAAAATCAGCTCTTTCGCCTTTTCTTGTGTGAAAAAAGTATACAGTTCACATTTTGCAGACACTTGCTTAAACTGTGCTCGTCCATCAGATGGCTTGAGTTGGAGTGGAACAAACAGAGATAGACAGAAGCAGCAGACATAAGCAACTCACTCCGAACGGCAGCAGTGTCAGCCGCTACCTTACACGCTCCGCCCATGTTGGATGTGTTAGTTGTAACGAGCAATGCCTAATTAGCACAAGCATGGCATGGGATGGAGAAATCTGAGCTCTTGTTTTCTTATTGTGAGTGTGAGTGTGTGTGTGCATGTAAAGCAGATGATGTCATTGCTGAGTGGCATCATGATGCCAGATTGCTGAGAAATGAGATACATATCTAGCTAGCTAGCTAGCTAACTGCTATTCACTATAGAGTCTGCTTTTTCCCCACATTTTCATTTAATTTCGTGAGCACAGACATATAGACATTTAGACCTCATCTTTATTATTTTTAGCCTTAGACAGGGGCTTGGCTGTGAAGTGCGTTACCACAGCAGCAGACACACCAGAGACACTCAAACATACAGACAAGGTATAGAGGAGTCCGGTACTGTACAGAGCTGTACCCCCAGACTCATCACCTGCAATATTACATTGCACTGTTTTTTGTTTTTGCTCCAAGATCTAATTTCATTTTGTCTTTCTTCTCTCATCTCTCTCTCTCTATCTCTCTCTCACTGTCTCAAGTAGTCAAGAGGTGAGTCTCAATTCCCTTAAATTACATCCACGTTTCCCTAACTTGCATCCTTTCCTTGGGTCTTAGTCTCTCCCACCAAGGATGCATGGAGAGACACTAGGAAACCATACCAGGAGAGAAGAAATTAGGAGACATGTTTTTAGAGAAATGAGACGTCCTTTCCTCCAAAGCGTCATGTGAAGCAACATTCTTTTTCTGATGATGGTGGCAGCTGATCACAGCTGGATCATCTGTCAGTCAGTTTTAACAGCTGTAGAGACTTTTGATGGAGTTTGTGTCTGCACACATGTGCTCTGTGCTAATACTAATAAAGGTGAACAGTTATCACTGCCAGAGCAGAGTAGCCTGTTACCTGTTTGACAAACACCTGAACACATGAATAAAAACCTGTATCTGTTTTTATACTGTGTACTGTGTCCTGCTCAGAGGCACATGAACCATTTCTACTAGCAGAATGTGTTTGTATTATTTATTCATTATTTGCATCTGTATTTATTGATATTCTGATCATGAATTAATAATTTAATAACCCATAATATGGTCAGAACACAACACAACTAAATTATCTATTAGGCTAAATGTTTCAGGGAAAATTGAAATCATGTGACTCATATCAAACCAGCTCAGGAATTTTCAGCCTCACGTTAGACTGAAAGGAAATTATAATGAATTATGTAAAATATTATTGTGTTTAAACTGTGTTTCTTGCTGACAGACAGACTCTCCTTCTCTCAACTTATTCATAATGAAAGTTAATGGGGGAAATAACAGATCATGAAAAGAAAAATCTTTTTAATAAATGAAGAAAACTGTTTATGGTTCTTTTGTTGATCAGATCGACAATTAACACAGATTTTTAACTAGATGGTGAATCAGAAAATAAATAAAATATAACTTGGGAGTGATACACTTTAGTTTAATCTGTAATCTGTCTCCACTCGTGTTGTGATATATCAGAGCAGTGATCAACTGCAGCGTCCAATCAATAACTGATATCCAATAAAGGGGCATGTCGGCTGGGAAAAGTCTTCCATGAAGGCTGCTCTCATGTATCCTCGCTCTTTGCTTCTCAGAGATCCTTCCTCGCTCCTCAAAGCAGAAATAAGAGCTTTGAGACGGCCTTCATGATGGCGGACCAGAACAACTTCCAGTTCAAGCGAGGAGCAAGGAATGATCGAATAAGGGACTTGAGATGCACCTAGTGACACAGTTGCAAAGACCAGCCACACACACTCCCACAGACACATCTTAAGTAGTTTGGTCTCGTTGTGCCCCTAGTTTCTGTTTGAACTGAAGTGTGAAGTAAAGTGATACGCAGATGCGACACATAAGCCTTCATCAAGTGTTGGATAAGTGATTGCAGTAGAAAATGGTTGATTGGCCTACTGAATTCATCCAAACACTTCTTCATGAAGCCTGAGGTGCAACAAAGCAGCGATTTGCTCTACTATAAGCCACATTATAGAAAGTGTCACCAGTTTTATATCAGTCTGTGTCACAATTTGCTTTGTTTGCATATACTAAATGATCTGTATGCAGCTTAATAACAGAATGGCCCCCGAAATGTTAAATGAACACCAAACAAATCTTTTTGTGTGTTGAACACCGAGTGCAAAAGATGCAGAATTGCCCAAAGATATGAAGCAGATGTTTCCTCTAAATGAATTGTTTCTATTGGAAACAAAAAATCCTGGAGGGTCCCCCATAGTTTTATTTCCATCAGTTCTTGAGTTTGGTAAACACTCTTGTTGTCAGACATGCAACAGTGAACACAATGAATGTGCCAGCTCATCCTCATGTCTTTCTCTTTTATTAGTGAGTCAGTATGTCCTTTACACAGTGCAGTACTCATCACCGGTATTCAGCCTTTTTCTCTTTCTGGAATATGCCTTACTATAAATGTTACAGATTTCTATGTAATCAGATGCTTCTCAGTTTACCCCATCGCCACACACTGTATTCCTGTCCCATCTCCTTTATCATGTATGTCTTCCCTCTATTTTTATCCTCCCCATTGTTTCTCTCTCTCATTTTTGCTGCCATGTTTGATTTCTCATTGTTGAAAAATAGTTTAAGACAGACTCTCAGTGCCTTTGCTCCCCACCTATCCTGTGAACACCTTCTCTTTAACTTCTACCCATCTTGATATTCCTTCTCTACCTTTTTCTCTCCATCTCTCCGTCCAGTTAGGGGTCAAGCAGTGACCTTGTTTGTGTCTAAGTCATGTTCCCACTGAGTGCCTGTGTAGCCTCGTGCTGCCACCCGATCAGCCTTGCTTTCAGCCTCACTATCGATCGCCTTCCACTCACCCCTCAAGGACGGAAATCCAAACCCATATTCCAGACCGCAGCCCTCATCTCCCTCCTTCCATCGCCCCCTCCCCCCTCTTACTTCTTTCTTTTCTCTGCCTCTCCACTTTTTTCTTCTACAGTTCGCTCCACCTTTCCTCTCTTACAGAATTCAGCACCCCCCCCCACACACACACACACACACACCAGTCTCAAGGTTGCAATGACCAGCAGACCCATGAATAAATAATAAGGAGGTAGGAATCACTTTCAGAAAAACCATTTACTCTTCTATTGTGTTCTTGAAGAAGCTGTGTGTGTGTGTGTGTGTGTGTGTGCCTATGTGTGTGTATGCGTAACAAGAAAAGCTTTGTGAGCGAGACTACAGTGCTTTGTTAACTAAAAGCCCCGCTGTCCCTGGAGTTAACTTTAGTGATGCAACAAGCACCTTCTAGGTGACCTCTAACACTAAGGTTTTTTCTTTGGTTGTGGGTACCTTTCGTTCTTTCTTTCTTGCTTTCTTTCTTCTTTACAGGAAAAAAAAATATTACATATCACTTCCTCACCCTGTTGCCTTAAAACTGTCTTAAAACTGACCTATAATGCATCAAATTTCTTAAAATTTTCTAAGGTCATATTTGTTGTAAAGAGAGAAAAGAAATACCTCTTCATCTCCTATATTCTGTTCTTTCCACCAAAATATGCACACACAATGTACTTTTCCCGAACAAAGCTGCTTTATCAGGTGAACTAACTGTTACTGATTTGATGTATGGTTTGTTGCAGTTGGTCTGAAGTGCAGAGAAGACAGAGGAAAGAGAAAGTCTGAAAGAAATAGAGAAAGAGGCAAGGGATGGAGACATTAGGGGAGCTGGAAAGAGACGGAATGAAGAAAAAAAGACCAGTTCGGAGGAGGAGAGAAATGAGACAAGGATGAAAGAAGAGCAGTGAAAACAAAGACTTGTGAAGAGGGAACGATTTGCCGTGAAGGATTGACAAAGAGATAGGCACAATATGAGGGAAAAAGGTTGAAACAAAAAGAGGAAGAAAGAAAGACATAGACAAAGAGAGGCAGACACAGAGAGAAATTATTAGATTTCTCTCTCCTCTGTATGGATCCGAGTGAGAGCTCCCTTTTCAATCCAATCTAGCTCAGGCAAAGGTAAACAATCAGTCTTGATAAAGGATTGGATAAATCCTCAATCAGAGTCATTCTCGGTAAAGCAGCTATTTATTGGGCTGCCCTCACATGGCTAAATTGGATCCTCATTCTGAGAGAGGTGAAGAGAGAAAGAGTGAAAGATGAGAAAGTCTACATCATCTCAGTCAGAGGAGGCACAGATTAAAGTTTTGCCAGCAATATGGTCCCCCCATTAAAAAATAATACACAATATAAAAGTCTTTGCTGGTAATACATCTAGACTGAAAATACAAAAAAATCCACTGCCAATCAGATCTCATACATCATATTCTTATGATCTTAAATAGATACATCAAAATGTGGGACAGAAGCAACTTTATCCCAAAGCTAAAAAAACAGATGCAGATAAATGATTCTGAAATGCAATGAAACAGCTCATCCAATTAATAAAATATACAGCTCTAATGTTTTTAGACTCAGTTTGGTCTGCTCTACAGTGATGCTGTGTATCAATAAGTATATTAAAATGTTGTCAGTGCAAATTTTGGAGTATATTGTTTCTCTGACGAGGGAGTACAGAGTACATTATGAGGACATTCACAAAATACATCCATAAATAAAAACAACCAAGCAGCCAGAAGACCTGAATGTCTTCAGTGTCTGCCAACACCTAGAGGCCACTGCAAACTTCTCAGTGGGCATGAAAAACAGAAGACATGGTTCACTTTGTTGGCTGTTCAACTGTTGTATTTCTTTCTTTCTTTTTTTTTTTTTTTGTCTTCATGAGGTGAATCCATAAATACTCCAAAGAATGAAGATGAAAACTATCACAACTTACAAAATCATTGCTAGTATGACAGTAAGCATCATAGCTTTCTTAAGGTTTTGGCCAGAGTAATACTTTGCATTGATATTCCTGTGCTTTAAAAATACTGACAAATCTGCTTTGGGCAATATTTTTTTTACAACATTGCCTTGGATATGCTGCTGGATATGATGCTAGAATGAGACCTTTTATGTGCACAATATATTTGTCTGATCATTGCTAATTGTAAAAATATCTTGAACCTTTGCCTCACTGCAGATTGAATATTATTGCATAGATGTAAATCAAATGCATACAACATACAATGCATTTGGTCAGCACAAGAAAACACCACACTACTCTGCCAAACACAAACGAACCGCCTCATTCTAAGTTATGAATATATGCTTTTGAGGCTTGAATTGCTGTAAGCTCCTCTAGGTCAATGTCATGGATTATTTTCATCCCCTGAGCTTTTCCGGTTAGGGTATTTTGTCTCTATTCTGAATGTGAAGCAAATAGCTGTAAAACGCACACTAACAGAAGTAAAGCTTTCATTTTTGCTCAAAAAGACCAAAAATATAATACAAAAAAACAAACTCAGAAGCAGCAACTTTGTGCAATGACAGAACTGGGAATCCATGTGTGTAAAGAAGAGGAGGTATGGAAAGCTGTAAGGATGGATGAAGGAGAGCTGGGGTGACAGGGATCAGATTATCAATACTGCCAATGGAGCGCAGTGGAAACTCTGTAAGCCCAAAGGGACCCAGTGCAGAGTGCTGCAGTGTGCTACTCCAGCAGAACACACTGGGACAGAGGTCAGCACACTGGTTGTTTACCTCGTTTCTATTCTATGCTTTGAAGCTAAGAAGACATATGCTTATTATCTGATCTTTGTGATTTGGGATCATTTTTATTTACTTGCGTTTGGAAGATTTAGATAATTTGTGCCTTTTTATATTCATAGGGAAGCACCCTGCAATAGAGGGTGACAACAGAGATTGGAGACCGATGGAGGATGACGTGTGACAAAGGTCATGCAGTCAGACCCTTGTTGTTAGCACACATTAGCTTGTAAGATGTACAATCCTTTTATTAATTCTCTACTTTTCTCCTCTATAATGCTGATACATATGTGTTGTGTTGATTTTGGTAATTGCGTTACATAGTAATAGTGTGTGTAGTACAAGTTGAGATAAATGAACGTACACGCAAACCTACACAGACATGCAGACATGAATATCTTAAATTTGAATCGTTTTTTTCCTCTTTATCACAATAAGCATTACCCTTTTTAGCTCTTATCTCTTATCGCTGTATCTTTCTTCATTCTTCTGGTGCCACCATAATCTTTTATCATTCGATTTCCCTTTTATTGTCCTTACACTGTTTCATCCTGTAATTATCTGATCTCTGTCTCTCCCTCTCTCTCTTCCTACATCAGTATGTGTGTCTGTGCTTGTGTGTGTGTGTGTGTGTGTGTATGCAGCTGCCTTCTACTTGATGCTGATGATAGTGTTTGTGTTTCAAATTGGCACATATTGCCATCGATATGTGCTGCATTCAAAAAGAACATGACATATTACAAAATGCTACATGTTGTTTAAACCTATACTTACATACTGAATGTGCTGACACAGGTCAGTTGCTGTGGTGGGTATTATTTCCAGGGTGTTAAATCCTTACTAGCTTTTATATTTGATGTGTTGTGGATGTAAAAAACTAAACCTCAGGCTACTTAATAATTATGAATTCATACAATGAGTAAAAACATGCAGTGAGATGGAATTGATCAGAAACGAACATTTTTTGTCAGACAGTCACCATGGTTAGAGGTACTAATTATGTTGTTCAATAAAATGTGTTTGCATTATAGTGTTGGTTGTTTTCCTTACATCCATCACAGTTGACATTGGTCGAGGAATTATTTCTGTGGTAAAATTAATAACAGAAAAAAAAAGTTACAAAATGATCCTCACTCAAGGTCCACTTACTAGTTGTTTAACATGAAGCTCCCATCCACATTCCACTGTCTTTATCAGCAAATCAAAGTGGCTCAAGTGTCATCTGACATCATGACATAACCTGAGCCACTTCAATTTGCTGATGAAAAACCTTGAGATGCAGATAAAAGCTCAGGAAAAAAAGTAAGTGGTAGAATAAGAATAAACGTCCATGCTCTAATATATAAAATTGATTTATTTAATTTGAATTTGAAAATGTCTGTCTCACTTTTAGTGCACTCCTCTTGTACGTGATGATCATAATAAGCCATGAAATTCCTACAAAATCTACAACAAGATTGTCGTGTTGAAGATGTTCCCTTAATATGATCTGCTCTGAACCCTTTTAAGATCAGTCCATCTTGGTTTTCTTGAATTTTGATCAAATTAGATAAATATATCCTCCAGTTTTTTAAAATTTTTTTATTTATAGTGCAATACAAGTGACCAACATGAAGACACATATGACACAGCACAAGACAAGAGGGAGAACAAGACTCAAATAAGCTGAAACAAAAGGAAAGAAAGCAGAACAGCAGCAACGAGAAGAAGAACAACAAAAAGCAAACAAACAAAAAAGAAGCATAATGTTTGGCTTAGATTTTCTTATTGTAGTATGCATGTGTGTAGGTAGGTGTGTGTGTGTGTGTGTGTGTGTGTGTGTGTGTGTGTGTGTGTGTGTGTGTGTGTGTGTGTGTGTGTGTGTGTTATATGGGTGGGTGGGTTTTCTGTGTGAAAGATATAGAGGGGAGAGTGAGCAAAAGGAGACAGTATTAACCAAAGGACGAAAGAAAGAGAAAAAGAAAACAAAATGCTCTGAGAGGGCATCTCTGGTTAGGCTCTGAGGACAGAGAGGCGCCAGGGTGGATCTGGGGCGGGTCAGGTCAGGACAGAATTTATATATTTATTATTTTATCTTTATTTTCCTTTCCCTTTTTTTCCTTATTTTTTTTGTTTTTGTCCTTTTTTTATTCTTAATTTTAGCTCTTTCTCTTTCTCCTATTCCTTGCTTTCTTTGCTCTCTCCTGCTTTAGGCCGCCATCAGGCCCATAGGAGGTGGCTGGCCTGTTAAAGATCAGATTCCCTTTAAAACAGCTCCTGTCCCAACAAGAGGGGTCTGTTTCACTGGGTCTGAGTAGCAGCTTTCTATTTGGAGAGGGGCTTAGCGGGGATCAGGTCCTCTATTTCCAAGCTGTCCCCAAGCCCCCACAGTCACCCAGTCCAAGGTGGTCCCATCATTCAGATATGGATGGGATGAAGGGATGAATAAAACATAACAGAATAAAACATAACAAAAAGTAGATAAATTAGTATGCAAGCATGTTAATAAAAATAAATTAAATAATAATGATAAATTAAAAAATGTAAAAAATAACAGCAAGAAAGTGAGAACAGAAAGAAAAGAGAACGTGTAGGTGAAAAGAGTGGGTTGTTGGGTGAGGAGATTCAGTGTAATTGTTAACTGTATGTCTGTGTATGCTCTGAACATGAAAATGCTTGTGAATTGTAGAAATGAAAAAGTTAAGTTCAGTAACTGAACTGAACTTCAGAGACTGAAATTAATCTTGTCACCAAATACTAAATTGTTCTTAATTCTTAGAGTGATATCAAAATGAATAGTAATATCCATATTAGTAATAATAATAGCCATCAAATTTTAATATAGTACTGATAAATGACACTGTCATCATCATCATCCTATTAATATGTATAATAATGATGACAACAATGACAATAATAATAACAATAATCATCCTAATGATAATCTCAGTAATCAACATCATAATCATCATTCTATAAACATGTGTAGTAATATTAATAATAATATAATCATAATATTAATATACAACATCATGCTTCTCCTGATGTCAATAATGGCCTGTGTAATAGATTTCATGATAACTAATTCTATGATAATAATGATAATGACAATAATAACAATAATATAATTGTGACAGACAATACATATGTATATATAAATAAACAAACAACAATCTTGCTTCACTCTCCCAATTTCAATCCATTAACATCTCAGCACTAGATAAAATAATTTCTCAAATGAAATCCTTTACCTGTGGTATAGATGTTATCCCAACCAAATTTTTTTGTAGAGATATTGCCCTCTGTTTGTCTTTTTTTTCCCCCTTTAATTATTAATAGTTATCTAACTTCTGGTAATTTTCCCATTTGTTTTAAACATGAAATCATTCAACTATTACTGATAAAGCTTAATTTGGATCCCCTATTACTCAATAATTACAGACCAATCTCTAAATTATCATTTTTATCTAAGGTGCTTGAGAAAGTCATTTCAACTCAATTAATGTCCTTTAGGAATAGTAATGATTTTTGATAGTTTCCAGTCAGGTTTTAGAGCTCACCATAGCACAGAGACAGTACCCATGAAGGTTTCTAATGATCTACTTCTAACAGCCAATATAGATGACTTCACAGTCCTGGTGCTTTTAGATTTGAGCACTGCCTTTGACACAATCAATCGCTTCTTTCTGCTGTACCATCTAGACACCTGGGTTGGTCTTAAGGGAACTGCTCTATATCCACTATGTTCATACCTCTTCAATAGAATCCTCTCATAGCTTGGACCACTGCTGTTTTCAATATACATGCTTCCTCTCAGCCAGATCATTCAGAACCATGGTATCTCCCTTATGCAGATGACATGCAGTTATACGTCCCTCTTCAAACCAACAACCCGGTAGCCTTGATAATCTGTTTGCCTGCCTCAGTGATGTTAAATGTTGATTGTCCAAAAACGTTTTAAAATTCAATGATGATAAGTTTAAGGTCATATTCATTGGTCCCACAAAGTTTACCAGCCTGCTTCACAGTAAACTTGGTTCCCTGACCAAAAACATTAAGCAATCTGCTAGAAATCTTGGAGTTATTAAGGTCATATATGCATTTATTTTTCTTCCGCCTCAACTACTGCAATGAACTTTATGCCAGCATCAGAGTTGGTGGTTGGCATTAGAGTGGTCAGAGCTTCCTTCAGCAACTCCAACTGGTACAGAGAGCTGAAGTCTGGATTTTAAGTGGCACTAAGAGTCATGAACATATTACTCCAGTAATTTCCAACTTAAACTGGCTGTCTGTTACATTCCACATTAATTTTAAAATTATACTATCACTTTTAAATCATGAAATGGCCTTGCTCCAAATTACATCAAAGACTTATTAACCCACTATGTGCCTGGGTGCTAACTTAGATTGGTGGATGGGGCTCTGCTGGTTATTCCCAGGTCTCAGCTAGTGAATAAAGGTGAGTGAGCCTTTGTTGTTTGAGCTCCTGAACTGTGGAACAGTCTGCCTATTGAGATCAGACAGGCAACATCTTTAGTGTCTTTTAAATCTCTTCTTCTATCTTTTATTCTTTTCATCGGATAGCTTTTATGAATGCTTGATATGTTGTTATGTTTTATTATCACACTTTTGCCAGTCTATATTTTTGTGTAACTTCATTTTACTCCCCTCTGTTTTATGATCCCTGTTTGCTTTTCTTTTGTTTTCAGTTGCTGTTTTTTAATTCTGTTTTCTGTTAAGCACTTTGTAACTTTGTTAAGCAAAGTGCTATATAAATACAATTTATATATATATATATATATATATATATATATATATATATATATATATATATATATATATATATATATATATATATATAGATAGATAGATATATAGATATATAGATATAGATATAGATATAGATATAAAAACTGAAAAATTACTTGCTATATTTTTTTAATGACTGATTTAATTTGTAGGTATTGGAGAAAGTTTTCCCCTCCAAACCCATACCTCTGGATCAGGACTTTACATGACATAAATGAGTTGTCTTGAAATAGATGGTAGAGATGTGTGATTCCTTTTTGTTCCCATGTGTTGACGTGAACGGGAGATTTTTTTAGCTGAAAGTCCAGGTTGTGCTGGAGAGGGGTGTACATGCAAGGAGTCAATTGTGATTTGCTAATTTCGAGTGTTTTCCATCAGGTTGTCGGAGTTGAGGAAATGAGTGGGTTTTTGAAGCTATTGTGATGTTTGAGCTAATGAAGAGTAAATCAGACATTGTTATGTTGCTGTATTATGCTTGTTCTGATTTAATCCAAGATATATGAGCCGGGTTAGAGTGGATCCATTTAATGATATAATGTTGTTTGCCAGATAGTAGTGCTTCCTCTCAGCCAGATCAGAGTGGAAGGTTAGACCATCACATTAGATCATTGCTGATTTTTTCTAATAGTGGGGCAAATTGAGCTGAGTTAACTGAGTTAAGATGTATAATATTACCAAAAGGATGAAAGATGAAAATGAAAGATGAAGGAATGGTTTGCATCTTGGGTTGCAGGATTCCAGGAGTTCACTGAGATATGAAGAATAGTTGATTTGGACCAGTATATGGTGTAGTCTGAGATTTGTGAGAAGTTGTCAATGAGAATTACTTCCTGCAGTGAGTTTTGGATCTTGAGGACAGAATAAGATATCATCACCTCAGACGCTTGAGAAAATTCTGGGTGTCCCCTCTAATACTGAGGAATTTTGACTCCTGCACCATTGAGAGCGTCCTGGTGGGGAACATCATTAACTGGTACGGAAACAGCACCAAACAGGACCGCAAGGCCCTGCAAAGAGTGGTTCTTCGGCTGAAAATAAAATAGGTGGTGCTTTACCTTGCCTAAAGGATATTTACACCAGGCACTGCAAGAATAATGCTAGGAGAATCATTAAGGATCCCAACGGCCCTTTCTCCTGGCTGCTGTTGGGAAGGTGGCAACAGATACATCAGGCCAGCACTGAGAGACTCAGGAAGAACTTCTACCCTCAGGCCACTAGGATCCTAAATGAGGTCATTGCCTAAGACAGCACCACCCACCCATCCCCTCCAATCATACACATATATTTATTACTACTCCTATTCTATTTAAACTCTTTTTAATGCACAAATTGAAAGAACTGACAGGATTACATTTCACTGTGATTGTAGCTTATATGATTATATGTGACAAATAAACTTGATTGATTGATGAGGAGAGAGTGGGCAATCTGGTGCCCATGTGCAGTGTGAACCTTTGTGATGTGATCTCATTAGTGGTGACAGTGGCCGTGGGTGTATTATATAGTATTTCTATCCAGTGAATGAAACCAAGCTTTTATAAAACAGTGAAAGGGAAAATCCAGTTTACTCTATCAAATGCTTTCTCTGCATCTAGTGAAACTACAACTGTCTTTGCTTTGTTGCATTGTGAAATGTTGATTAAATTTAAGTCTTCTGATATTGTTAGTGGAATGTAGTCCCTTGATTAAGCCGGTTTGGTCATTATGGATTAAGGATGGAAGTATTGTTTCTAACTGGGATGCTAGTGCCTTGGAAATGATTTTAATGTCTGTGTTGACTAACGATATGGGGCAGTAACTAGAGAGAGGAGTTGGATCCTTTTTAATTTAAAGATTTTTATAGCAGCATCTGGGGTTGGGGGGGTTGACCTTTGTCTTTCATTTCAGCTACCATTTTAAAGAAAAGCAGGTTTTTATTATAAGATATTTGTGGTAATAGCAGATGAAACCAGTAAATAGTTGTTGGGTTGGGGTTATTTTCAGGGGAATATAGATTGCTATAAAAAGTTCAGAAAGTATCATTTGAGAGATTTGAGAGAAATTTGCTTTATTTATTATTATATTCGTATTTCTTGTATTTCAGCTGTTCTGAGAAATTCAGGGTTTTTTTGGCAGTATACTATTTAAAATTGAAATTGAAATTTGAGGGTTTGTAATAGTTATGTTATGTATTTTGTTTCTTTCTTTGTAGTTTCTTTGTAGTTTTTGTTCTTGTTTTGTCTTATGAGAGAAGTATGAAATAATTTTCCCACTAATTACCGCCTTACCTGTTTCTCATGGTAGTGTTATTATAGGTATTTGGAGAGTCATTCATTTCCAAAAAGGATACCCACTCCTCCCTGATTAAGATGTCAAACTAAGGATATTTAAGTAGTGAAGTATTAAAGCACCAGGGATGTAGCAGATGATTCACTCTTCAGGTTGAGTGTTACAGGTGAATGATCACTAATTGTGATTGAGCTGATTTTGGTGCCTAGGATATTTGGAGTGATAGAATTTCTAGATAGGAAAAAGTCTATATGTAAAAATGACTAGTGTTGGGGGGAAAAGTAGGAATATTCTCTTGTAGTTAAGTTTTAAGCCTCCAGCTATCACCAAGGCTAAGGTCATCCATGTACTTTTTTATTGCTTATAATTTATTGTTGAGGACTGAGAAATTCTTGAATTGCCTGACTGTGATAATCTGTCTATTGATGCACTGAGTACAGTGTTGAAATCACCTCCAATTATGGTTATTGAGTTAGAGGTGTGGTTGGTTATTTGTGAGAAAAATGTGTGATAGAATGAAGGGTCATCATTGTTAGGGCCATACAGGTTTGTTGTAATTGTAAATGGTTTGTTGTTGATTGAGGCACCAATTATAACATATCTTCCTTCTGGGTCTAATATTGAGTTATTGTGAGTAAAGTGCATTCTTTTAGGGATCAGAACGGAGACACCTCTCTGTTTATTATTGTAGGTGGCTGAATATACTAGATTGTATGTGAGCCTGTTAGAATATGTTGATCTGAATTATTTAGGTGAGTTTCTTAGGCATATGTCTTTTTTCAATTTGAGTAGATGATTTATGATTTTTATTCTTTTTGCCTGTGAGCAAATGCCACAAACATTCCATGAAATAGAAGTTATGGGTTGCATAGAAAAGAGAAAAAGGACAAAAAGAATGACATTAGTTACTCCATGAGATATGTAGGGTTGACATGCAGTGTGTGTACACAGTGAGTATATGAGTTATGTGTTTGCATGCATATGTATGTAAATATGGTATGTATCTGGATGGGTAGTACAAGACAAAGAGATTCAGAAAACAGAACAAAGACAGATAAAGAGACATGAGACAAGGAAACAAAATATACAACAATAACTCACAGACACACCAGCAAATTGCGTGTGGCTTTGACAAGTGTCTGTGCTTGGGTTTGGAGGGTTCTAATGGAGCTCTTTAGTAGGACTTTTGGTGTTGAAGGAGGATTCATTGAAGAGTCTTTCATGTTATACTGCTTAGAATAATCATGGTGTGGTTGTAGAGTTGCAGTACAGCTGTCCATCTATTTAGAGTTTGTCCACCGCTATGTGTGCTCTTATATTTTTCATTTGGTGTTCTTTCATGATGGGGCACAGGATTTTTCTCTGTTTGTTTATTTCTCGGGGAAAATGATCATTGATGCTAAATTTTGTTTGGTCTTCCTTTTTATTCTTTGAGTTCTTTGTATTTGTAGTATTCCAGTTTTACAATGATGGGTCAGAAGTCTTTATTGGTGCGGTTACTGAGTCTGTAAACGTGACTGTTGTTTGCAGTATCTGAGGAAATTTTGAGCTGGAAGTGCATGAAGGTTTTGAGCAGAGTTTCTGGCTTGTCATATGTGTTGTTTTGCCAGAAAATATCAGGGTGTCGTGCATACTCCATGTTGACATGGAAATTTGCCTGTAAGCACTCTGGACTCTCAGGAAACGAAATACACAAACACACACAGAACACTTTTGACAAGAATTGAAGTATAATTATAAAATGCAATGTACATTACATTTGAGAGAGCATTACCTGAGATTACCTTCTCTCTCTAGTTATATGCAGTCTAATGGGGGTTAATGTATAATTATGTATATAGTCATGTAGTCTTTACAGTAAAGAAATAGAACCAGAATTAAGAATGATAAACCCAAAATGTATTAATTGTTAGTCCACTTTTACAGTGTCTGAATGTCCAGCATGATTTCCTTAATGTGTTTATTTTCGTTTGTCACAATGTCCATTTGTTTGGTGAGGATTTCCACCGTGGTTTGGAGGGAGTTGTTTTCTCTTTGGATGTGTTCAATCTGGTTGTGAGCAAAATCTAAGCTAGATTGCATGTCTTTTATTTGGGAGTGAAGTGTAATGAGCAGGTCAAATTTTCGGTTAATGGATTGTAAAACACTGCCCTCAGTTTCAGACGTGAGCAGATCGTCTGTGACTGTGGCAGAGTCTGTTTTTTTCCTTTTGGCTGGGTTTGTTTTGTCGTCTGAGGGGTTGGCTGGAGTGGCTATGGAGGTATCTGGCATGTTGCACTGTAGGTAGTGGTGATCGATAAAGTTTTCCAGGTCCATTATATGATCCACTCTCTCGATGAACAGGTGCGGGTATGTGACGATAACAGTTTGAGTGATTTTGGTTAATGTATGTCCGTGATTTCGGTCTTTGCAATTCTGTTTGTTGTGCTGACAGTAGCCGATGCAGTTAGCAGTAGTAGGTCTCCACGATGAATCTCGCCTCTGTGTGCAACTCTCGTGATCATCATATCATCACCTTATATGCACCTCACACCCTCAGTTCAATATTTTTCTTACATTGTGATCCAATTTTGAGTTCAGCCTTACAAACATGTCTTGCTCTTCAAGATGACATTTTGGTGATTTAATCAAGATATGTGCTCTCTACCTCAGTTTTTTCTGTGCAAGGACATTAGGCTGTGAAAATGTTTTCACAGTCGCAACTCCTTGCCGTAGTCAGTTATCTGTTTCTTCGTCTCTGCCTGCCTTTGTTTGTTAGCTTTTATCTACATACACACTCACACACCAATGCCTCTTCGCCAGAGGCAGTGTAGCTTTTCTGCACATACAATATATATTTTACATTCTGACAATGTGACCAATGCGATCATTATTCAAAATACACTACCACCTCCGACCCAGAGAACAAGCAATCACTGACGCAATTTCCTGCGTCTTTGAACTGCTCCAGGGGAATGAACTTGTGTAGTATGTGTTTTTCAGAGTGCATTTTTGTAATGATTATCATTCCAACGCTATGGAGAATAAAAGTTTTATTAAAAGTTGGTCTGTATTTGTTTTTAGGCACACAGGCCGTAAATGTCGTGTTCATGTGTTTGTGCGGGGGAGAGGGATAGAGACAGAGAGGGATGGATGGATCAAATGAGAGAGAAATGACAGTATAGGCAGGTTAGGTCAACAGTTCAGTGCGTAATCAGATATTGCAGCTACATACAAATGATTCGTTTGCATCTACAGAGTCACACAAACAGGCTGCCTCTTCAAACACACACACACACACGCACACATAGTCGATAGACACATAAACACATACAGAAGAAATCAAGGGCTAGACACACAGGCACTGTTTTATTCATGTTGATGTGATGCTAGTGGACATGCACCCGCAAGGAACACTGCTTTTCTCACCTCACACACCCACACAAATACACACAAAACACACAACCCCTCTGCAGTCCCCTCAGTTCATTTTACATCTAGCTCCATAATCTCACACACAGACACACACACACACACACAGACACACACACACACACACATACACACACACACACACACACACACACACAGACCCTGGTCCAAAATATTTTGCTGGAGTTCAACCCAGGAAACCAGATGTGTCCAGTGTTGGCTGAGTCTCTCTCTCCCTCTGTGTGTGTTTGTTTCAGTGTTTTTTCTATTGCCTGTGTGTGTTTGTGTGTGTTTTCAGGCAAGTGTGTGTGTGTTTATATGCTCACATGTATATAGAATGTGTCTTTATGAAAGAATAAAGGCAACGCTCTTTTTTAACCCATTTAACTCTAATCTCTACCCAGGCTGCACTCTGCATCTGCGCCCCAATAACTCTGTTTAACTGTTGTGTAATAGTATTTGTTCCTCTACACTTATTTCCAACTTAGCTAAAAAGGAAAAAAAGGGAAATTCAGTGGAGTGGTGAAGTGGAATAGAATCTCATACTATGATTTATAATATTGTATATATTTATTTTATCACTTAATAAAACATAAAAGGCACCTGGGCACTTGCTGTTTAATCAGTCATATTCTCTAAATCTTGAACTACTGCCCTTATTCCTAAAAATAATTTGTATACTGTTAAACCAAACATACTGAATGTGTAACTAATGAGACAGAGGACTCAGGCTAGAGCCAACTGACATCAGTGTCCACTTAATAACCCTGAAGCAGGGCACTGTTTTAGTGCCACTGTAAGGCAAGGAGAAGAGGAGATTGTGTGACGCAACACAAATAGAAGCACATTGACACTATAAACATGACTAATGACTCATGGACATATCATATTATTTATGCTAGCCAGGGCAGGGCATGTTTTGTAACTGATGTTAATCATAGAATATGTGCACATCCCCTGCGGTCTTTTCTGTCACCGGCGTGATTTGACCAAACATGCATTTGTGAAAACAGAACCACCAGGTAAATAAAGTTAAATTCTGCCAGATTTAAGAAGGTGTTCATGCATTATAACAACATCAAAAGCCTGATAAGACCTTGGGCTTTGCTATGACTGTGTTACAAAAATAACACTAACGTGAAGACGGAGATATTAGCTTATATATTAGACCCCACATTGAAAATCTGCAAATCTGGAATTTTGTGAAGATGGAAGCGGGCATGAGGGAGCAACTCTGATCAAGACTCCCTGATTACACTGTTCTCACAAAAAGCACTCAACTTTGATTGGCTGGAGGATGGTTATAATTTTCAGATAACCTCACAGCTCTTATGTCTTATATTAAGTTACATTTGGATAAACCATTGCACTATAATTTCATCATCAAAGGTATATAATCATATCTACGTGTGTATAACTTGATCAGTCACTTGAAATCCATCCATCAGTCTACCACATCCAAACATTAACAATGTCTTTATTCATCAGTTGCCATGTTGATCAAATGAACACTGATATGACAGAGTGTAGGCTGTTTGATTGCTGCTGGTTGTGTTCAGAACCACTAGAAACACTTTTGTCCCAGTGTCCTTGAACAAAACCTACCTACCACACATGCTCAGCAGGTGGTGAAAGAGCTTACCTGTGGTCTTGGGTGTCCTTTAACGATACACTGAAGCACTAGGGTGTCTCCTTCTTTGATGGTGTAGATTCTCTCGCTGATGTTATCATCCTTGACGTTACATGCTGCGCCTGAGTGCACGATCTGGGCGTTGGCTGGAGCTGTGAGTGAACGCATGGACACACATGCACAGAGAGACAGGCATGTACCCATGCAGACATACACGTATACACACAGACACACACAAACACAGGGAGAGAAACCACATTACATATTTAATAACATCTCTGCAGCAGAAAAAAAGGTCATTCTTTTTTGACTGCATTTGTAACACTAGTATTAGTATCGATGACTCAGATAAATAAATATATCGCGTTACTCCTACATCTGCATGAACAAAGCATTTTACAAAAATGCTGGAGTGTTAGGTGTGTCAGTGTTTGGAAAGAGCTGCAGACATTTATTGGAAAACTGAAACTCTGATTTCCATTAGAAGGTCAAAAGGCTGATTCTTTACTCTGGGAGGCTTTGTCTTATGTAGACTGAGTAATGTCAAGAATCTTACAAGTCCATTGCATTTCACACTGTGCGAGATGGGTCTAATGAAGTCTTGACTGCAATCTGTGTCAGAGGCCCCCTTAACACCTTGCAATAAAATGTGTTCTGGGTGATTGGACTGCAATCAGATAGTGCTTGACCACATGAAAGTCCAGGTATAAATGCACCCAAGATGAATTGAGGACAGATTGTGATCCGATTGGGCAAACCACCTTTGGAGGTGGTCAGGGACGCATTGTGACCACATTGAACACAAGTGTAAATGCAATTGCGTTACTATGTGGGTAGACATATGCAATTGTACATGACTGTTCTAAACCAGCCAAGTAACAGCCATTAGCCAGATAGCGAGCTAAGCTACTAGCAAGAAAGCGGCAAGAAAGCTATGGATATACATGGACACTCATGGATTCCAGTTGCTGGAGACAGCTTCCTATCCCACTTCGTAAAGCAAGCAGAAGTCCCTAAAATAGCACAGCTTCATGCATGACTAGCATCTCAATCAGATGTGGACACCGGAGCAACATATTAAAACCAGGTGTAAATGTAATCAGGTTAAATCATGTCTAGATAAAATCTGGATATCAGAGGCATTTTAATGCAGGGTGTAAAGGGACTGATTCTCAACAATATCAACTTTGAAGCATGTCAGATGATGCGATGGACGCCTGGTGAATAGTAGTGCTAGAAAAACAGGTGCAAGAGGAGACCTGTCGTCGACTTGCATCATCTGTCTGCACTGCTCACAACTTTTAAAATTTGGCCACATCGCTCACACTTCAATGCATCGTAAAACCTCAAAAGAGGAGGAAGAGGAGATCTGAAGCCAGTCATGGCCAGGGCAAGGAGGGCAACATGTTTTTTTTTTTCTCAAAATACTCGCCAAATTATTCTGTTTCATTTCATGTCCTAAATTTCTGACACTGTCAGAGTTCTGATGCCTTTCTAAATTTGCCATCGGTGTACTTGACTCACAGTGCAATTTTACCCAGTTTCTCTGACAAATGGTAACTTTATAAAAACTTAAATAAATAAAATGTTCATCTGGGACACCAAACACCTTTATATTAATAATGTGACAATATTTTGAGGATGCTTGTTGGTGCCTTCAGAAAGAATTCAGAAAGAAAACAGCCAAGAACAATCATTACTATAGTGATGGTTAAGCAGGAAGTGAAATTCATTGCTCATGTGACTGTACACTGAAAAAGACAATATTATGACATCATCGTAACCCAAATCCCTGGTGAGATTGTGTCTCAAATCATCATACTGATATTTTACCAATATATTGCCAAGCTTCAAGTCTAATTTACAACACTGTAGACCGCAGGCTGTGACAGCAGCTGCAGAAATAATGGATGATAGATGCATGATGGGAGGTCTCTGTGATGACGACAACTAAAATATCTGCGTCTGCTAAGCACTGACCCATCAGGAGGGCTGGCTTGCGTGCAAATAGCCTCAGATGGCTTCACCTCCCTGATGATGAGGGGAGACAGGAGGGAGGAGGGGAGAGACAGAGACAGAGCAAGAGAAACAGCGGGCGAGGAGGAAAAGGCCAAAGAGGAGTGTGAAACCCCAGAGAGAGACGTGGGGGACGCGGGAGCACAATGATGTGATTAGCATCGATTCACAGGGAGAACAAATCTTCACTGTGCTCTACAACTGTTATCATCGAACAGACAGGAAGGAAGTGGGCGGCCTGTTCACCTTAAACTTCAACTCGATCAGACATAACAACCCATAGCTTGATCTCAAGTTCAACATAAAAGAAGGCTCTGAATCTGTTTCTGCATGTTCTCTTATATGGAACAAGTGGCAGCTGTTCATTGCTTAAGGTATTGGGACACAGCTAGTGTGCCAGTCCACTTAAATTTGTACATTTTAATGACATTCCTGCTTTACTAAATAGGGATTTTTCTCTTTTTTCTCTCAAGAAGCAGTAAAGGAAAACAGAAAAGGGAAAGGACTGTAGTTCAGATTCAGTCCCTGTTGCAACCATATTCTAAACGTGTGTCATTGTCTTTTGGGTGTTCTTCTAAACCAAGACAAATGCATAAATGCCACAAAAAACCCTATCACTTAAAATGATCTCTTCCACTGGCTGTCCAAATATGAAATGAAAAAGTGGGTATTTTTGAAGATCTTAAGAAAACACCACTCCAAATCTGCACCTTACCGTCACTGGCAACTGAAAACACTCACACTCAATAGGTCTCCTCAGCGATCAACGTTTTTTTTACTGTTCTTATTTTCTGAAAGTGGATGTTTTGGAGAAGACAGAAAAGAGAGTGATTGTGATAGCACT